>NC_068992.1:16630539-16632754 GCF_001194135.2 Octopus bimaculoides
TATGTATATATATATATATATATATGTGTGTGTGTGTGTGTGTGTGTGTATGTTTGTGTGTCTGTGTTTGTACCCCCAACATCGCTTGACAACCGATGCTGTTTTGTTTATGTCCCCGTAACTTAGCGGTTCGGCAAGAGAGAACGATAGAATAAGTACTAGGCTTACAAAGAATAAGTTCTGGGGTCGATTTGCTCGACTAAAAGCGGTGCTCCAGCATGGCCACAGTCAAATGACTGAAACAAGCGAAAGAATAAAAGAGTAAAGAGTATATATTTATTTATTTATGTATGTATGTATGTATGTATGTATAAAAAGTTTGAATCGAGGATCGTGTGTACTTCTCATTTTTCGTGTTATCATCGTAGTAGAAGAGGTTTGTCACCAGTCGACTAACTAGCTCGAAATTCAACGCAACTGAGTATTCTAAACGTTCAACTGAGTGAAGTACACCTTCCGCATTTGAAATATATACATATATATACACATACCAATACATACTATCAGACACATGCGCACAAATACCAGTTCAGTACTTGGTTCGAAGCTATCAACCAACCGCCTTTCTGAAAGTGTCTGACGTGTTACCTAAATCAGAAATGTCTTTTGGAATTTTAGACGAAAATCAAGTTGTAGGTTGTAGAATCATACACAGAATGAAGTTTATATAGGTCGTCTTTTCTTTTGGTAGAATGAACCAACATATATCTATCGAGGGAATTGTTAAGCAATTTATATAATATCGGATTTGTTCCGACATGAAAAGCCACTAAGTGCGTGCAACACCATAACATTTGTACTGACACCACACCAAATCAATTGAAAATGCAAACAGAAAATGCAAACCAGAGGGCGAATTCACCTGAAACATACAACTTTACCAAGTGTGTCCTTATTCTTTACATAGCTAAATCGACGGGTTCACTATGTAATTATTCTAAACGGCATTAAGAATATATTATAACCATTAAATGTGTGATGTTTATAATTTCAAGTAATTAACTCTGTATAATCACACGTATGAAATCACATAAACGCATAGCTAATTTCCAAATGTATTATACATGCAAGCAGAAACACCGCCCTATGGCGTGTTATCAGCTCCTCGCTAAATATTCACTCATTTGATTCCTAATTTAAGTAAGGTTTTAGATGTTACATCCAATTTCCCATTTCCTCTCTGATTCGTCTAATAGTACACCACTCACTCAATCAAGATTTCTTTCGTTACTTCATCGTAATCTTAATCGCTTTCTTTTAAGCAAACACGAAGTTTGTTCGTCTACATGGTTATTTAGTTTGCTAGAAATAGCAAGAATCTTCAGGGTATATTCTATGACCTATAGCATGTCAAAGAGTCAGCATACGAAAAAATTCACGATTTTTTTCACATTATGCTGGTATCTTTGGAAAATTTCATTTAATTAAAAATACTAATTTAAGAAATTCCAGAATGGTTGATATTTTACGGTAACATCACTGTGTGGTAAGAAGCTCGCTTTCCAGGCACATGGATCCGGGTTGCCTCCTACCGCATGGCACCTTGGGCAAGTATATTCTACTATAGACTCGAATATATATATATGCATGCATAGGTATAAAACGGGTGCGCAGAACCGAACTCACTTCCATGCTTCTATAATCTATAATCTATACAGAAATGTGTATGCACATGTGTACATTAGGTGTGAAGATGTTTCCACCCAATTATTCATATATTAATCTCATCTTTGTGTGTATAGAACATATTTATTTTACGAAATTATTTTGGGAACGCAGCTATTTCAAATATGTTACTCACTGTTTAGCTCTCATGCATGGTTATTAAATAAGAAATCCCATATTATTGTTTTGTTTTGTTTTATTATCTATCATTAATTTCGCGGTATTCAGGAATTCGTTTCATATATCTATCTTCGAAGTTTATATTTTTCAGCTTAAACTTCGGAAAGAAAAAAAGAAATTGTCGTAATTATTTTAAAACTTATTACATATAAAATAATATAAATACTCGAATATATCTAACAGTTTATTTCTATTTTTTCGTATAGTTGACAGAAATCAATATTTAAATGTAAATAATGACACGTTTGCTTATGACATTTCTATTCGCTAGACAGATTACACTTTTTTACGATCAGAATGACGGGATTAAATTCATAACTTCAATATTTCTATTTAATTAATCATTATATATATATATATATATATATAT
>NC_068992.1:16633036-16634711 GCF_001194135.2 Octopus bimaculoides
TATATATATATATATATATATATATATATATATATATATATATATATATATATGGGAGAGAAAAAGATGAGTCTAGAAATATATGTTCTTTTTTTTACGTGAGTATTTATGATAAATATTTTACAGATATTGCCACAGCCATTTTTGTGTATTTATGAACGCTACAGAATGTTACATTGAATGATTCAATGTAATTGTACTATACGTTTACTCTAACTTAAAACTCTCTTCACGTTTGTTGAAAAGAGGGAATAAAACATGCTTGTATGCATAACGAAATGATGTGCAGCAACGATATGTTGACAATTTATGTTATTTTGGCTATCGTCATGCACTTCAACGATCTACAAAAATTGTACAGCGCAATTCCAGATATACACTTCAAAGAAATATCGAACACTCCAAAAATATAGTCGCATTTTAAAGCAAGTGCTTATAGTTTGTGAGCATTGTACATCCGACTCCTTTCATTGGTGAGAACGCTCTTTGATATTTGAGTAATAATTGTTACTGTTTGGTTCAGGGTTTGTTAGCAAGGTAGTTTGTACAGTTCTATGGTATGTCGGGTCTGTCAGTGATATTCCAAATTATAACACGGCATACGAATTCATTATTCGAGAGTTTCTAGTGCTACCGTTATCATAATATAAAACGTCCATTATTTCTGAAATTGTATATGTAGAGAGATTTAAGAAAGGGACTACTGAAAGTGTTCATGGGTATGTTCGTTATGAATTGTAGATTCAGTGTAGGTGAAACTAGGCTGCATTCGTCTTTATACAATCTAAGCACTTATGGATTTTGCCTATCTTATTTCTTTCAAAATATTCCAGTCATTGCACGGCTGCTACGCTGGGGCACGATGTTGAAAAGTTTAGTCGAAGAATTCAATCCTGTTGCTTAATTTTTTAAACTTGGAACGTATTCTATCCTTCTCTTTTGACGAAACCAAAAATTACTGAAACACTAATGCCGGTCCTCAAACGGTGCTGAGACACAAACATAAATAATGGAATACACATAGATACACACACACACACGATGGGCTTCTTTACGTAACCGTTCACCAGATCTACTTCATGGTTTTCCCGACCCTATAGAAGATACGTGTTCAAGAGACCAAGCAATGGGACTGAATCCAAAACTATATTGTTGGGAAGCATTCTTCTTCCATCACACAGTCTACCGAGTCGTTCTTTGGCAGCGCAACAATATTAAGTTGGCTGTATTAGTTAAACGCTTATAATCATACCGAACTCAAATATTCAAGTCGACGCCTCCTTAATCTAGCAATGTTACGACATTTTTGGTTAAATGAGATAGGTAAAATTCATGTTTGAAGAAAGCACGAAGCTGTGCACAAGTGAACATAAGAAGTGCGCTAATGAGAGATAATCACACAAATTCCGTCTTGTCTTCAGTCTGGACGCTGAACATGACGATTACTTCAATTTTAACTATTATTAACTGTTTTATTTTAACATTGAATATTTGGAGTTCAGAATGACACTTATATCTAGATTGGAGGATCGAATGATATCCTTTCAAATTTCCAACCATTTCATGCAGAATCGCATAGATTGATAAGCACAGAGACCAGAATGTTGACCTTGGTTGAAACTAATATATTTATTTATTTATCTCACTCATATATATATATATATATATATATATA
>NC_068992.1:16634902-16636823 GCF_001194135.2 Octopus bimaculoides
ATATATATATATATATATATAAAACGTCCTTTATTTCTGAAACTGTATATGTAGAGAGATTTAAGAAAAGGACTATATATATATTCTCCTCTATCAATTCAGGGACGATACAACGTGTTGCCAGTGCATTAATAAAAGTCATTCTTCCACAAAAAATATAAAGCCGGTTCGAATGTATCCACCACAAATGACACTACCACCAGGGCCTTAGAATAACACACACGCAAATATTAGAAAACGATATATTCAAAACAATCTCTTCACATAAATTTATTCAGAACAATTCCAATCACCAGCTACAGCGGGTCAATTTTAGGTCACGACCATTTAAGAGGATTGCACCAACATCCAGTTACTATCATACCACTCCCGCATTCTTCTTTTACTTGAGATACTCGTCTTGTTTTGGTGCTTGTTGTCCTGTTTCCTCTAATATATACCTGCTAACTTGGAAGCCTACTGCAGCCCCCTAGCCGTAGCCCCAACTGTGAACTTGGAACCTAACAGATGATCAATAACAGAAATTTCATAGCGTACGTATTCGTTTAGATTACCAGTAAACTAAATCCCTCATAGTCTTTAAATATATATATATATAAGACGGGATTCTCTCAGTTTCTGTCTATGAAATCCTCTCACAAGACTTTGGTCTGACTCAGACTATAGTAAAAGACACCACCCCAAGGTGCCACGCAGTGGGGTTGAACTTAAACCATGTGGTTGGAAAGCAAGCAAACTGCTTACCACGCAGCCGCGCCGTGTGTGTGTTTGTTTGTTTGTGTGTGTGTGCATGTGTGTGAGTGTGTGTGTTTGTGTGTGCGTTTGTATTCATGTGTGTGTATACGTGCGATCGTTGATTCTGTTAAGAATTTCCATCTCCATTGATAACTTTGTTTGAATCTATCAGAATATCGTAAATTTTAACAAGTTTCATCAATAGAAAATCTCTTTTAGCAAGAATTGCAAGTCCATTTTCTCAGCAAACGGAGGCTGTATATTCTGTGGTCTGTGAAATGAGTGTGAAAACATGTCTACGTAAAACAGCAATCAATTATTATTGTTAAGTTCATTTCCCGAAACTAATTCGCTGTTGAAAATTAATTAGCTGTAGAAATTTGCTGGTTGTAGAGAAAATAAGCAGATAACACATCATTAGCAGGACAATGTTTGAGAGTTTCTCTAAAGTCAATTAAATCGACACGAACCTAATTTCCTGGTACATGTAATATATTCATCGAATTATTTTATTATCGTATCAATTCTTACACATTATACGTGGATACAAGTTTGCTAGATCTCTGTATTGTACATGAGGAAAGTACGAAAAATTATAAATTTACTATAAAAATTACCATCACGTAATTTTTTAGGGTTTTTAGAAGGAATGATGTGTTCCGTGAGAGAAAACATGAATAAACGGAAGTGTACGATGTATTCTTTTTTTTAGAACAGTCATTTTGGGTCTATCCATATTTTGGGCATAACGTTATCCCCTCCCCTTTACTATAGTAATCACTGCTGGACATGAGCATTCCTCCTCTAAGTAAACAATTATCTATACTATGTGATATACATGAAAATGTGCTTGGTGGAGAATAAAAGCGATAATAAGGATGAGTGATTTTTGTGGAAGGGAGGAAGGGAATTATGTTTTAAATATATTCTTGCAGACCTCCACTAAAAACACTCAAGAACGTGTACTTGCTTCAGCCTCAAAAGGAGTGGTCTTCTATCCACGTGTGTTTGAGAGTATTACTGACCAAATTTCAGTTACTTGTCTTTGGTAGATACGGAAAACATTGCATCGGTGCTAGTACCAAAGAAATGAGAAGCGTGCATCTTTTCAGCACAACAATAGCCGAACCCTCTTGGAATAGATGTATACACACACATACACACACACAGCTATATATATATATAT
>NC_068992.1:16636898-16639585 GCF_001194135.2 Octopus bimaculoides
ATAGAGAGAGAGAGAGAGAGAGAGAGAGAGAGAGAGAGAGAGAAAGATAGATAGATAGATAGATAGATAGATAGATAGATAGATAGATAGATATATTGGGTTGGTGGATAATTATTAAAGCTTTTTTTCAACAAAAACAATAACAATATTTAACAGAAACATCTTTAAATGACGGTCTCATCGTCAGTCAAGCAAATGGGAAGCAGTAATTGAAATAGGTGGTGAGAATGGTCTCAAATAATCATTTAAAGTTGTTTTTGTTATATTTGTATCTCTCTCTCATGATACTTGTTTGTGTATATATATAATCTTACGATGTAAGATAAGTTCATGATTTACATCGTATATATGTGCATATTTTCCATATATAAAGGCACATTAACATACACACACACATACACATACATATATCTGTGTGTGTGTGTGTGTGTGTGTAAATACGTGTGCGTGTGTGTGTCTGTAGAGCCGGTTAAGGATATGTACATTATCGTTTCACATAACAGGGCTAATTCACAAAGGGAGAAACCTATCAGCTCCAAGTTTCGTACCGGCAGTAAATCAAAGCATGTGCTAATTTATTTTAGGCTACTCTATCGTTCATCAATCAACATATATTTATATTTTGGACAAAACAGATCGTATAACTATGCAGTACACTAGCAACAGAGGGATTATAAAGATTAGGATTTAGAGAACGTCAAGTCAGGGATATTAATAGCTTTCCCGTAAAATGAAAAGTCCGGATTATTTTCTTATAACAAGATATGTATTTCTGCATAATCCAACATAAGTAATGTTTAAGGTTTCTTTATTTCTGGGGTTGTATGTGGATATGTACGGCAGTATTTTCGGGAAAGGCTTGTAACAGTGTTGAACTTTTCTTAAGGTTTCTATGACGATTTGTGTTGCACGTCTGATTCTATCCTCTTTTCAAAGAGGGACAAAAATTCAAACTCGAATCTGACATTACTTGTGCCTTAGAAAATCTGATTTCTCTTATAAGATGCTCGGGCTGCTACCAAAACTACATAGGGTCCATTCTGCATCGACAGCAGATTGCATTCTTAGAATACAGAATGATACCCTTTAGTGAACACCCTGTGAAATGCGCAAAGCAACTACTACCACAACTTGTAATCGTTCCATTCGGTCAATGTACCATTAGAACACCAACACAAGTTAGATTAAATAAGGAAACCTACTTCATTGAAAAATATAACCATTTCTAGCAATTTTAAATAAGGAAACTTACCTCAATGGAAACAATATAAAGCAAAACTTAACGACCTATAACATTCTATTATTTCTAAACTAAATCATGCTAAATTAATAAAACCTAGTCATTCCCAACGTTTTTTATTATCTCCCTTATAGCGAAAAATCCCTGATTACATTCCCTTGTCTGGAAATCTCATACTTCACTTCATAGCGAAGAGATGACACAATATTGGTAAAGAAGTTTGAAAAATTTGAAAAGAAAATACGAAACCGGTTATTTCTCCAAAAACAACGTTACTTTTCACAAAATTTTACATTTTCCTAATATAACGATTTAAATCTATTCTTTAACCATATAACACAAGTCTTCTGTAGTTTTTTCACTCTATTTTGTCTTATATGTATCAATTTCCGTAAGTTTTGTAACTATTAGATTTACATACCGACCCTAAAATATCCATAATCCAGCAAAGTGCACCCGGAAATTCCATCAGAAGAGGTATAGTGGGATTGCTTTCCCTAAGCAATCCTTGATGCTTCTTACTACTTCATGTGGTAAACAGGAACCCGAAATTCACCTGAAAGCTCTCACAGTATTTGCCTGGACAATTCATCCAGATAGAATAGTCATATTAAATTCCTTATATATACATATATAAATATGCCCCAGCATGGCCGCATCCTCAAGGCGGAAACATATAAAAGAATAAAAGAATATATATATATATATATATATATATATATATATATATATATATATATATTCTGATAAGAATAATAAGCATATTCAGAAAAATGATGGAACTGTAACTATATTTACACGAGAAAGTTTTAAGATACCCCAAGGAAATGAAATGAATTGGAAGGCTTCCTATAACTGTATGTACACAAACGAATAAAGAATTCCATCTGCTGACTAACCGTAATGTTATAACCAATGTACTATTCCGTAAGCTACCAAAAATAATTAAATAAACGACAAATTATGTCATGAATTTCATTAGCTTACAACAATTTCTCCTATAAGATGCAATGCTCGTATAATTAACTGCTTCTAAATCTCCCTATAACATCCACGCAGCATCGGATATGGAATCATATGCATATGGAGTTGTAACAGCAGATTGTTGTTGTCGCTACGCCTATGCAAATCAATAATAATAATGATAATAATAATAATAATAATAAGCGGCGAAAGAATTTGACAAGATCAGTAAATATAAAGACTTTCTAATAGAAATTGAAAAAATGTGGCACCTGAAGGCGACTACCATACCAGTGATTGTAGGATCTCTAGGAATGATAAAAAGGGTACTGAAATCTATTTGAAAATGATACCAGGCTTACCATCTCTACAGGAGGTGCAAAAAATCGTGTTAACTGGAACGACTCATGTACTAAGAAGAGCATTATTGCTGTGAAAACAACATCCATCCATGATTTTTTTTTTCTTAAATACATGTTTTACC
>NC_068992.1:16642459-16642690 GCF_001194135.2 Octopus bimaculoides
TATACATCCATATTTTTGTCCTAATATTTACGCACACTAAGGCAGTGAGCTGGCAGAAACGATAGCACGTTAGCAAAGGTTAGTCCTTGTTTGTCCCCTCTGTGTGTAGCCCCTTGTGGGCAGTAAACAAATAAGGAACGTCAGCACGCCGGGCGAAATTCTTAGCGGTATTTCGTTTGCTACTACGTACTGAGTTCAAATTCCGCCGAGGTCGACTTTGCCTTTCATCCT
>NC_068992.1:16642700-16655387 GCF_001194135.2 Octopus bimaculoides
ATATATATATATATATATATACATACATATATACATATATATATACACAATATAAATATATGTATGTATATATTTATATATAGAATATATATATGTACATATATGTATATATGTATAGATAGATATGCATACATGCCTACATACGTATATACATACTGTAAGACAAAGTTATATTTATATAGTTATAAACATGCATGTATATCTTATTTTATATATGTATTTATATATATGTAAGTCTATGGGTATGTGTGTGCGTGTTATTTTTCCAATGAAACCCCCACACATATATTCTATTTTACTCTCTTTATTGTTATTAGTCTACTTAGTGCATTCATACCAATGTTCTCCTTATATACATCCATATTTTTGTCCTAATATTTACGCACACTAAGGCAGTGAGCTGGCAGAAACGATAGCACGTTAGCAAAGGTTAGTCCTTGTTTGTCCCCTCTGTGTGTAGCCCCTTGTGGGCAGTAAACAAATAAGGAACGTCAGCACGCCGGGCGAAATTCTTAGCGGTATTTCGTTTGCTACTACGTACTGAGTTCAAATTCCGCCGAGGTCGACTTTGCCTTTCATCCTTTCGGGGTCGACAAATTAAGTACCAGTTACGCACTGGAGTCGATGTAATCAACTTAATCCCTTTGTCTGTCCTTGTTTGTTCCCTCTATGTTTAGCCCCTTGTGGAAAATAAAGAAATAAGAAAAGTTAGCACGCCGGGCGAAATACTTAACAGTATTTCTTGTCTTTATGTTCTGAGTTCAAATTCAGCCGAGGTCGACTTTACTTTTACCCTTTTGGGCTCGATAAATTAAGTACCAGTTGCGTTCTGGGGTTGATCTAATCGACTGGCCCCCTCCCCCAACATTTCGGGCTTTGTGCATAGAGTGGAAAAGAATATTTATGCACACTGTGTCGCCCTCTCTACAACCACTATGTTCTTTCCCTTCTATGCCCGGTTTTTCCTAATGAAAAGTAGATTTGTAACCCTTGGATCCATCCTCTTCTATTATTTGGAAGGCAGGAAGACTCTGATTTGATTCTTATGGCCCTTCCACGGTACGTCTTAAGCAAGTTGAATGCATAAGAGAAAGCAATGGGATGTGAACCGTTATACTATTTGTAATTTATTAATCGCAAATCAGGAATTTGAACTGAACATTTGAATTTGATTTCATCTGAAATCTTAATGCATCGACGCCAAAGTAATTACTGGAATAGCTTTATTCGGCGCTTAACCGATTCTGTCCAGCAATCATCTAATGTCACAAAATGATACCAAACCTGAAACAATGCGCCTCTTAGCCAAAATTCTGAACATATTCACCACTGTGTGAGCCATGATGAAACAGTTTGTACTATAGATTTAGATTCTATCCAATTGTAATAACGTTTACACTCGTAGTCTCATTGATAGATATCACTTTTAAGTTGTAATTGAAAAAGGGAATGGCTACTCTAGCCTCAATCTGTTTCCTGGATACTTTTATGTAGTAGTTAGATATAAGAATGCTCAATGTAGTCCACACTTATTCAGTTAGACTTTTTCCCTCTTTGACTGCAATATTTGACAAATATTTGCCTAATCTCATACTATTTGGTTTCCATTTGTTTTGGGTTCTTTTTCCATGTTCCGTAGGTCTCATGAGATTGCCTACGCGGTTTCTAGGTCTTACACGTGAGGAGATCCTAATATTTTCCCTGAGCTGGAGTCCTGTCCGTTGCCGGTTTCAAGGCTAACGACTCTAAGAGAAGAGAGCAAGTCTATTAAATCGACCCTAGACTTTATTTTATTGATACCGATGTTATGAAAGGCAAAGTTATCTTCCACGGAATATGAACTCAGACCATAAAGATCTGGAAGTAATACCGCTAAGTATTTTATCCGACGCGCTAATGATTCTGCTAGATCGTTGCCTTACTACTGGATTTACCTTGAGATAAATTGTAAGAGCAGCGTTAACAAAACCAAAATCTATAACGCATTATTACACAGTGTGCACCACTGGTAAATTAATGCAGATCGGATGCACAGTAATAATTGCAGTGAGAGTTGCTGGATATTGTTGATTGCTTTAAACCACCAGGAAATATATTGCAGATGAAAATGTCTCACTTCTCTCATGTATGGAACCATACTAGAGTAAACTTCAGTCAAAAGTAATAATTTCCGTCGTTGACGAGATGTTAAATTCTAGATGTTATAACCACACAGAAATATGAATAAAGCATTTGAATTTATTCGTGTGATTTCAACTTCACTGAGATTGTGTACTACAAAATATATTATTCAGTCTGAGGCAGCTGATACTTTCACATTCTGAAAGAAATATATTTCTTAATTTTCTCGTTGCTAATGAAAAGTACAGCAAAGGTAATAACAACAATGTCTACTTCAGTCTAAGCAGCTGATGCTTTTAGATCCAGAAGGAAAATGTCTCTGCAGTTTCTCTTTAACTCTTTATAAGAACTGCGCAGGGAACGTCATCAATTTGTTGTCTCGTTTATAAAGCTGCAATTCTGAGTATTACTTATATTCTCTATTTGTGTCTTTCAATCTCGTCTCTACAGTAAATTTTGCTCTATAGTCAGGCCTAGTTATACGGAAAAAAGTCATTTTAATATGCTATTAGCGACAGCAGTAACCATTTAGATTACATCCGACTCAGATATAATGTAATCAAAAACACAAAAGACTTCGGAAGAGATACACTTTGTGTGATATTTTGTTATGAATTTTAATGGAATAATGGTGAAAGTAGAAACTCAAGGAAACACTGTATATCAAAAATAATGTGTCAGTTTTACCACATTGCCGGAATTAGTCATCGTGTAACCAGTAGCTTCCTTTCTACTATAAGCACAATGCTGAAATTTTGAGAGAGGGGGCACGTCGATTGCATCGACCCTAGTACTTAACCGGGACTTGTTTCATCGACCCCTAAAGGATAAAAGACAAAGTTGACTTCGGCGGAATTTCAACTCCGAACGCAAAGATGGACGAATTACTGCTAAGTATTTTTGACCAGCACGCTAAGGATTCTGCCAAGCTCAGTGCCTTAATGTAATAGTAAAACTACTGGTTTCAAATTTTGTCGCAAGGCCAGCAATTTCGGTGGAGTGGGCAGGTCGATTTTATCGACCGCGGTACTTGAATGGTATTTATTTTATCGATCCCGAAGGAAGGAAACGCGAAGTTAACATCTGCGGAATTTGGACTCAGAACGTAAAGACAGGAGCAATTCCGCTAGGCATTTTGCCCGTTGTGCTTAATGCAATCAGTAATATCGACATGCAACTAATAACATAAAGCATTTGGCTCACTGTACTATGCAAAACTTCACGTAAGCTTATGTGTAGCATCTATCAGGAAAATATACGCCGTAGTTACAAAGGGAATGTACCATTGCGGTTTTGCACAAATATATTCCTGAGACTATAACACAAAAATCGACTAAAAAAAAAGGGCCAAACATTTGTGAGAAAGCAAAAGATATATGCTTTGAAATTTTACCTCAAAAACACGAATGAACGAGTGTGAAAATGTCTAATCCTAGACGTGTTAGAAATAACAGGTATTTCACATCATGCTGTGTTAAATTTTTTTTTTAAATGAGAAATTATACATTTTGTTAGCTACTTGCAAATATAGAATTCGTTCATTTTTTAAATAGCACTTACTCTATTTTGCCTTGATTCGGGAGATTAAGTGCAAAATCAAAGGCGTTATCTTATCCGACGAAAACGAGAAGGATGGGATGTAAGGAACTGCAAAATTACCTTCACCTGAAAAACAATATTTCAATGTTTAGAAAGATTTTTACAAATATAACTTAAGAAGACTGGTGATAGTTCAAAATATTTCAGACAGATATTCATTTACAATATTACACAGCTCAACTTAAGATGTGTTTCACTTAACAGCATTAACTATGAAGCGAACTATGAAATCTAAGAAACAGAAGATAAAAGTAGAAATATTTTACAATGAAACAATTTCGAGCCTAAGCTCTAAAAGGCAATCCACCACATAAATACCCGCTTCGGATATGAATGGTCATGGAATTGCGCCTAGAAAATTACCCTGAAAGGCACAAATCCAGGCAACGTTGTTTATGGAAGACCACAGCCGCCCATGCATACCAGCCTCTCCACTCCATGCCACTGATGTTAGCCAAGGGAAAAGCAAAGGCACCACAACACATTTCTACTGCTGCTCAAGAACACAACATACAGGCCTGTCCGGGAATCAAACTCACTGCCTCATGGTTATGAGCCCGACTGTCTAACCACTGAGCCTTGCGCCTTCACATGTCTCAAGGTGGTCTTTACCTATGTCTATACTGATATATATACAGATGCATATATACATACATACACACATATACGTATATAAATTCATACATACATACAATCGGTTTCATAGGCAACATCGGTTAGACCACATAACTCCCTAAGGAGAATAAGACCAGTTTCGCAGCTTCTTTGGCTTATATAATCATCCCTGGACGGGATGCCGGACATAACAGGATTACTCATTTTTGATAGCTGAATGAACAAGAGCAACGTGAAATGAAGTGTTTTGCTCAACAATACAACGTATCGCCCGGTTCAGGAAACGAAACCACAGTCTTACGATCATCAGTGCAACACCCTAAATAGTATGTCATGTGACAGGTAACATAATGAGTTGAAAATTTTTACTCTACTGTGTGGTAATTATTCTTGCAAGGCTGTGGCATAACACTGCACTAATTGTGTTTAAATCTTTCAAAAACAAGAAGCAAGGGAGGTTATTCCAATAAGTTGTAAATACAACAGGCGCTGTTTCAATCTTGTTAGATCCCTACGAAACAATTTGGTTGCACAGGTGTCTCGACTAAATTGATCCCTTACGTATAGAAACAAAGAAGAAGAATTCACATTGATCATACCCAAGTATGATAATGCGCAATTGAGTATCCACTGTAAAAAAAACATACACCATGAAGAATTCCTCTCGATGCATTTTCATTTACCCACATAGTCAGAGTATAATCCCGTTTTATTTTCTACATATATAACTTCACAATTCTAGTAGAAATCTCTGCAAGTGATTATTCTTAACATTTAACCTAAAATCAAAATTAAGATTTCGATTATGAGTTACCTTTTCTTACTTTAGAACGAAGCGGTGAAAGGCCTCAGGAAGCATAAGAAAAGTTTTTAGTAAAATAAAACATTAATAGCTTTAAAAGAATTAATTAGGGTTATAATTTTTTACCAATATTCAATTTCATAAAACTTTAAATCCGTATTGATTTAATAATATCCAGCAGATCTACTTGATTAAATTTCTCTGATATGACATTTAATCTACCTTTTTCCTTAAATTAAACAACATATGAATATTGCCTTTTTGTTACTTTGTATGATTTTAATTTCTCTCCTTAAACCATATTTGATTAAATTTAGTTCATAAAACTATTTTCAAACTAATATTTGAATATATATGACACGATGTGGATGACGCTTGCAAAGACTAACGTTTTATAGCCAATCTCATTCACTCACTTTTGTGAGCATATATATATATATATATATATATATACACACACACACACACATTCACACACACACACACACACACACACATACATATATATATATATATACACACACACACACACACACACACATATATATATATATATATGTGTGTGTCTGTGTGTCTGTGTGTGTGTGTATATATATACATACATTGTCATTTTCAAACTATACTTCAATATTCTCCGCTGTATAACGTTAATAATATAGTTAATGACCATAAAACCCAGTGACCCTTTAACCGTTTCTTTATTTATTTAATAAAACTCATATGTTAATTTTATTTATTTATTTAATAACAGCTTTAATTCAGAGAAGCCTCTGACAGGTCTCTCCTTCTCTCACCATTTCCCTCTCCATATATATATATATATATATATATATATATATATATATATATAATTCTAAGAAGGTCTGTTCTTTTTCACAAACTAGATACACACGTAATATTCCTACTCACTTTTATATACCTTCACAAACTTTACAAAATAATTTATAGCTCCTTGAGCAGTCAATTTCCAGATAAGATCAATCCCAGAATTAATTGCCCATCTGTGCCCACTCCATATATTACGCCAGCACTATTGCTTATTATAATTCTCTGATAGGTAATATGATGTGAGTATAAGACAACTAGTCGTGTACAGACGAAGGTGGAAGTAACCATAACGACATACATGTTTGGACATGTACGTGTGTATATATGTGTGTGTATGCATGTGTGTGCGCCTGTGTGTATGTGAGTGTATGTATGTGTGCGCGATTTATGTGTGTGTGCGTGTAACTCACCCACATATATAGCTGTATTCGAGGGTGTGTGTCAATATATGCATGATTTGATTTGATTTGATCTAGTTTCAGCTGATGAGCACAGGCATGCTGGAACACCGCCATTTGGTGTTGCTACATAATGTTACTTCACTAATTCTGTTTAGAAATCGACGTTTGGTGCATGCAGGAGTTTGATGCCGCTGCATTCATCTGCACTTCTTGCTGTGAAGTTGGTTCATCTGCGACAATTGACAGTATGAGGTCTAGTTTCGTTTTGAAGACACCTACATCTACCCCATGTAGGTTTCTCAGGTCCTTCGGGAGGATATTGAAGAGTTGTGGGCCTTTAAGGCCCAGGCTGTTGAAGCATCTTGTCCTTTATCCTGATAACAAAGTTGGAGTCTTTGGCACTATGCAGGGGCGCCCTATTCTATCATTAGTGTAACTCTCGATGCCAAAGTGCGGGACAAATCCTTCTAGGATCTTCGAGATGTATACTATGGCATATTTTTCGCGCCTACGCTCGAGGGAATAGAGTCTCAAACTCTTGAGTCTTTCCCAGTAACTTATATGCTGCATAGAGGCAGAGTTGGTATTCTCTTTCACTGATCTTTAACTTTATGATCACACCTGCTGGGTAACTTTATTCCACTGCTTTACTTATATTCTATGTTAGAACGCAAATCGGTAACTATTGTCTATTATGTTTGCATTTTACTACAGTTTCCATAATGCATTTTACTACAGTTTCCATAATGCATTTTACTACAGTTTCCATAATGATATTCCACCAGTAGTTTTTCGTGTTATGATTAGCTATGGTATCTGCTGCACTGTGAGCGTTTATATATTTTGACTCAATAATATTTTCCTATGGATCACACTGCACAGTGTGTTGGCTGTAGAAACATGTCACAACGAAAGATGAATACACGATGGCATTTTTGGACAACTGCTTATATATTCAGCGTTTGTTAATTCCACAAAGTTTGCATGCGTTATAACATTTACCTCAGTCTTTGTCTATTTTGTGCATATTATCAAGGTGGTTGTCAATCACGATAGCATATCTATGCATTGCTTTCTGTTAATATACGCTCATCCTTTCGTCTGTTGCTATATTGCGGTAGATTCTTACAATTTGTTTGTGCATGTTCTCCAGGTTAACTGACAAGGAATATTTCTCGAAGAGCTGCTTTCCGAATCTCGTGATTTTGATTTGCCATGTCCAGTGCATACCTAACCGGTGGGTCCACTTCGACATTTATGGTTAAAATATGCTGTCGATGAAATACGATGTGACATTCAAATTCTGTCTTAGTCGAAAAGGATGTTTTCGTTTTACGCAAGGGTGACCTACGCCACTGTTAAATTGAATTCTTTTCTACTGGTTAATATCTTTCGGATTTTCATAATTGTGGCTCAGATGTTATGAACTGTTTAATCAAGTTGCATAAGTGTTGGTTAGAATACTGGTACTGCCAACCACATCATGCTGCAAGAACTGGTATCCATATTTACTTAGTAAGGCGTTCCTTGTTACATTTACCATCATAGGATATATTCTCACCGATCTCTAGATGTGTGTAGCATTCCTCATCAGATATTGGTGAAACAGTCACGGCTGGATAAAGATGTTGCATATCAGATTTAGAATTTCAATTGTTTTAAAATTAATTCGAAACATTTGTCTTTTCCGGACACATTCCCTATGTCTTTCGAGAATGTTGTAAACAGGTGAATTCTCTTTTTCAGATCATATAAATTCCTGGCGGAAAGGAATATGCCTCATATGAAAAATCGTTTACAAACAGGCAAAGTTTAATCTTGAAACTTCTGTCTCTCTGTGAACCAAAAAATGACATCCTTCAGGCTTCCTCAGAATGAATGACAAGGGCTTCAACTTCACAGATATACTCGGAATACACCTCTACGACACCACATTCTATTAGTGATAATGTTATAACCACTTATATTTACTTGGATGATAGTGACCTAGGGTGATGTCAGGGCTGCTATGGCTTTGATCGGATCCCCACAAACCACAAATTATGGAGGGAGTCAAATTCTTTCTTATAGTCCAGTCATATTGTAACTAGCTTTCTCTTATGTTGCCGCACATCTCACAATAAAGTTTTATTGCTCAGCAGTTGCTCAGAATACCCACAAACTGTTTTATTCACGCACTTGTATGCCAGCTAGTGTTACTGAGTAGCCTCTGTGTTGTGCGATTATCTTTAGTTATTCATGTTGTATATTTCTATACAGACATAACTTGTTATTCTGTCTATGTAATGGTGTCTTCATTGCGAGATCTAACAATTAAAATCAGCAATTACAGACTTAATAAAACTGAATAATGCTTATTACTATTATTATTGCAACCCTATTTTTCTCCCATTGTCGGGGTTTACATGTATTTCTCATATTTTCGGTTTACTACTCCTACAATTTCCATTAGAGATATAGTTTTAAGTGTAGTCTTCAGGTAAGATTTACGACTAATATTTAGTTAGACAATCTAAGAAATTTTATATTTAGACAACTGGTATTTATGCCATCAGTGTTTATATTTTGTGTGTGTATGCATTAGTTTTATTACAATAGTTTGCTATGTACTAGTTACGCACCAGAGTACATGTGGCATTCTTTACTAGCTATTATTTGATTCTATTATCTGAAGAAATAAAAATATTTTTCAATGTTTCCAGATTCTAAATGTCAAATCTATTTTTATATTGAAAGGTGTTCGCGTAATTATAGATTTCAAAATAAACTTAACTCCGACATTAAAAGTTTGAAGAAAACTAAAGTATTTTTCTTTTCCCGATAAAACTAACAGACATTGTAAAGTAGAAAATAACACATTCACAAAAGAAAATATAGGAAGCGTTGTCAATATGCATAAGACATATATGTATATATATATATATATATATATATATATATATATATATATATATATATATATATGTATAGTAATCATTTGGAGCTTGGGTACATCGTTAGTAGTATGCCGATCAAAGGACTTTCACTGCATACGCTACCTAATGTCATCCACAGTTATGCAGTTATGACACAAGAGTGACTAGATCTATTTCAGGATACAACACAACTAGTTATACATATCCTACCCACATGGGACAGGAGCAGAATGTGTGGAAACGGTCGTTCTGAAGATTGTTGCTGACTCCATTTTCCGTTTCCCTCATTCATTATATATATATATATATATATATGTATATATATATCATACACAAAATATTCGTGTAAACTCATGAATCACTTTTGATATGTTTGATTGCATTGGAGTATGCTATGATCATTTGAAGCAGAGATAGTCCTACGAGAGTATTAGCAAGCATTCGATGTGTGGTTTTTAAAAGATTTAATATTATTCTTATCGGGCAGTGAGCGACTACGTTGTTTCTTCATAGCTGACGAAGCGGAACGACGCAGAAATGAATGTATTCTACTCTCGAATGACGTCACATCCCAAATAATATGCGTTTTTGCAGAAGTCTAAGTGGAGGACATGCTCCCGAGACTACTGAACGTTCACTCTCCCAACCGATATTTCATTTGCTGTCTACATTTTTCCAAGTGGGATAATCTTTTCTTCTCTAGGTATTTTTGGGTGTGGGCCAGTCGATTAAATCGACCCCAGTACGCAACTGGCACTTAATCTTTCGACCCCGAAAGGCAAAGCCGACCGTGGCGGATTTGAACTCAAAACGTAAAAACAGACGAAATACCGCTAAGCATTTTGTCCAGCGTGCTAATGTTTTTGCCAGCGCGCCCACTTTTCGGGTGGGATAATACTATAGGTAGTATAGAAATGAATATAGGTTTTGGCTGGTTGGAGGACACAGATTAATGAGGTATATTCAACTTTAGTGTACAGCAGATATGTACGAGCACCTTAGCTGATGTATAATAGACCTAACAACAACGGCCATAGAGTTATACGATTATACGGAATATTAAGTGAGCTGTTTGTGATTATTCCAGACCTCATATTTATCTTTCTTTGGGATGGGGAGCTGCCAGAATCGTTAGCACGGTGGGAAAAATGCTTAGCGGCATTTTGTCTGCCTTTACGTCCCGAGTTCAAGTTTTACCGAGGTCGACTTGGCCTTTCATCATTTTTGGATCAATACAAGATGTAGCAGCTGACCTGTGAAGGGAATCTGGTCGATTTGTCCCCTCCCAAGAAATTGCTGGCCTTGTGGTAAAATTTGAAAACGATATTTTTTTTCTCACAACATTCGTGCCTTCAATTGTTTCGTTTTCATGAACTCTAACTATGGAATAAATTTGAAAACATAATACGAGTAGCTGACACATCGAAATGAAGTTATGAAGCTATAGGAAGTTAAGCATCAAAACACAAATGAGAAAATTTATATATTGTATTGTTAAATATCAACGAGTCCCGGTAATTACAACGGAACTTCGTGTTATAAATTTTCCTCACGTCAGAGTCAACATACACATAAATATAACTTTACGTCTAAATCAATGAATACATCAGAATTATTAATAAACTTATTCATTACTTATTTATATGTTTTAAAAACATATTTAGTAATAAAAGTGGTGTTTTACCTCTTTTCTTTCAAACGATGATATCTTCGTGAAAGCAGCTTCCATTTAAGACACGTTTGTATTTAAGCAGTGTCAAATAAGAAACAACAGACATCACAATGCTCCTGTCATTTTAGCCATACTAATAATGCATTCCAAAACATGAAGTAGTTTGACATTTTACTTTTTGTATAATGGTTATAGTTTAATATCGCCAAATATTCCTGATTCACTCACGTTTTGGCAAACACTTCGACAGTAAATGCGCAGACGTTACTTTCGGGTTTACTTTACTAAAGGAAAATAATGCTTATACTATCAAATAACAATATCACGTGATGTATGCTACATATGTAGTAGTATCTGTGCATGTGTTGTAAAGAATCATGCAATGCCAAATTGTTACTGAATGGAGGAAAAAATCATCGGTGACACCGAATCGATTCGTGGATCCAAACTACGAGAAAGAGTTTTTAGTGGAATAAATTCAAACAATATAAGTATAACCACACTTTGTCTTTCAATCAACAAAAAATATTTAGAATCAAATCCAGAAGCATGGACCTCAGTTATACCACTTGAATTAAAATATGAAATGTTATTTTCTACTCCAGGCGTAAGGCTTGAAATTTTTGGGGAGGGCGCCAGTTGATTAGATCAACTCCAGTACGCAACTGCTACTTAATTTATCAAACCGAAAGCATCAAGGGCAAAATCGACCTCGGCGGAATTTGAACTCAGAACGTGAGGACAGACGAAACACCACTAAGCATTTCGTCCAGCATGCTAACGTTTCTGCTAGCTCGCCGCCTTTAAAATATGGAATATTGCTCACAATTTATATCAGAGCACATTCATATTTTTGCGATTATTCCCTCTTCAGCCGCTGGTTAATTAAACAAAATATCGTTTAGCGACACTATGCATAGTTCGAGAATTGGACTATTCCTCTCTAGGAACGGAAAGACCCAGAATCGAATAAAGGTATCACTTTAAGAATCACGGAAAATATAACTATTCCATTATATATATATATATATATATATATATATATATATATACATGTGTGTGTCTGTGTTCGTGTGTCTGCGCGTGAGTCCGTTAGTATTTACATGTATGTGTGTGCACACACATACACACACATATATACATACATACATGCATATATATATATACATTTACTTTACCTATATATATATATATATGTATACATATGGAGAGAAATATACAGATATAGAATACGGATAATGAGAGACAGAGGGAGAGGGAGATGGGAGAGATACCTAAATACTTTCTTTAATAGAGGAATATTCTTATTACGACTCGTAGATATAATTTAGGAACATACTATAGACATATGCACATGATCAAATAAAATATTTTTAGTTATGTATACGAACTATTTAATCAATGACATTACGTAGCAACTCAACGTTGACTGATGTTTCTTTGTATCTTTGTAAACTACAAGAACAGGAGTAAGAGACCTAATATATATCACATAAAATATTATTCTTATTTATATTTTTAGATCTGGAATATTTCGGTATATATTTCCTGTCTATAATTAAACTTGTATATTTCTATGTATGTGCGTGTGATAGCACACACACACAGACACAGACACACACACACATACACGCACAGACACACACATACACGCACGCACACACATACATTCACACACACACATACACACACACACACACACACACACACACATATATATATATATATATATAT
>NC_068992.1:16655747-16663247 GCF_001194135.2 Octopus bimaculoides
ATATATATATATATATACATATATGTATATATATACACAGGAAGAGTGACATAGGGATGGATGGAAAGAAAAAGTGCGTATGGAGGAGAAGAGAATGAGATATTGATAGATAGATTCTAAGTTCACCATCATGTTTCCATTTCCGCTAAAATCTCAAAAATCAAAAATCAAAAGAAAAAATATATTACTCAAAGCTAACTTGCTAACAACATTGTTAACTTTCCCAGTGAATCTCTCTCACACAATAATAATCTAAGATAAGGAATAATTGATCTTGTTTTGTATATTATCTAAACAAATTATTTATAAAATTTGTTTTCAGAAAATTCAAATGAGCTCAGAAAATATTATAATGCATTCGAATGCTCATAGTATCTTTTCATAATTCTAGCAATTTAGTTTTATTATTGTCAATGAAAATTGGTACCACGTTTCCATTTTTGAATATGCTTTTCCTTGTTTTTCTTATATTTCTCCTTGTACAAGTGGTTATTAATTCACTATATTAATCGTAACAGAAATAAAGTTATCTTAACATAGTCAAGATTAAATATTACTTTCTAGGTATTTCTCTATTACTCTACAAAATAGTCTGTAGATAAGAAGTGTGTTTCATTTCATATCATATAGTCATCTGACGTTAAAAGAAGAAGGAGGAGTCGGAAGTAGTTGGCGATGGTGATGATGGTAGTGCGGAGACTGGGGAGTAGGAATACGATGATGACAAGAAGCAAGAGGAAAACAACAAAATGCTGACGAAAGCATAAAATAGCATTCGGATAAAAACACCAATACTACTATTACAACTACTTCTACTACAACAACAACAACTACTACTACTACTACTACTACTACTACTACTACTACATGGGGAACCTTAGTACTACGATAACACCAGTGCTAATTGGTGCGTTTGGAAGGATAAAGAAGGGAGCTGAGCAGTATATTAAGCAACTAGCTGGTAACCTGATTCTCCGTGAACTACAAAAGGTAACTTCGATGGGTACAGCCCATATACTACAGAAAGCACTTCCCATCTAAAATGGAATAAATGTGGTGATAATTTTAGCATGCATCGCAAAACAAAAGTGCCCTTTCTACTCATGGCCTCCGGAGAATGCCTGGGACTAAGGCTGTTGAAACAAAGTTATAATGAAAGGAAACCATAAACAATAAAACTAATAATAGAAATAATAATTTTAGAAGGTCTCAGAAAATGAAATAGCAACCATACTCTGGGATATACCACTACTCACTGATAGAGAAATCAAGGCTAATAGACAAGATATGGTTGTCAGAGATCACCAAGAAAACAAATCCCTTCTAATCGATGCATGAATACCAACAGATTACAATGTATGTCAAAAAAAAACGAAGGAACTTTCAAATACAAAAATCTGGAAATAGAGATAATATAATCACTCGCCATATCGCAGTTCTCATATCGCGAAAAATCATTTAAGCTTACGTCGATTCCTCCGAGGTATTTTTTGGCATTTATAAAACAATAAATATATAGAAATTATAAAAAAATAATTGCAAAAAATATACAATACAGTACTGTTTCTACTCGCAGATTTTCACTTACCGCCGGGAGATTTGAACGTAATACATGCGATAGTCGAGGGATTACTGTAACTCTAATGCGGAGCCTAAAAATAGAAAGAATTCCTATTATAGTAAACGCATTAGGTATGATAAAAAAAACATAAAGAGAAATAGATAACAAAAACACCAGTACATACAAGTATATATAGGATACAGAAAATGGGAAGAAGAAGAAGAAGAAGAAGAAGAAGAAGAAGAAGAAGAAGAAGAAGAAGAAGAAGAAGAAGAAGAAGAAGAAGAAGAAGAAGAAGAAGAAGAAGCAAATATCTGCGATTGTCGAGGGATTACTGTAACTCTAATGCAGCATCTAATAGTTGTCCACATGGCTTTTCATTTTAACTGATTGGAAGTGTTAACATGTATGTATTTGTTTTGGTATAAATGATGGGTCACAGCAAATACTATGCTCAATACCACAGATTTGCTTGTCAGTGGTTAGACCTTAACCAGTTGAGTAAGTCCCTTAGTTGCAAACGATATGTGCATCTCTGATCATAAGCAGGAGTAGTGGGGAAGCATTATAGTCATGTGTTGAGAGGAAATCTTTGGGGTTTGAATACGTAATTCACGTCTGGGGGCATTAGTGTTTCATTCATCATTCTTAAACAACCCTTATTCGGGGAAATTTTGAGTGGGATGGGCTACTCGACCAGAGAAAATTCTAACTGGGCCCATCTGCAAGGTCATGCAGTGTTTATCTTGATATGAGATGACCATGTCTCGCACATCTGGTTGTGATGCATGTGCCTGATATACACCTATCAGGCAGGTAGACATGATGAGTATATTTGGTTTCGTATATTTGTACCCCAATGTCACTTTGATAGCATGCACTGCTCTCTCACTCAATATTAGTAGTTGTATTAGTAGTAGTAGTGGCTGTAATACTAGTGGGAGTTATGGTGGTGGTGGTGGTGGTGGTAGTGGTGGTGATGGTAGCATAACGACGATGACGATCATGATATTGATGATGATGATGATGATGATGATGACGACGACCACGACGAAAACGGTGATGAAGATCGCTATGATGATGAATTTACGTAATAAAAATATACATAAAAGTGAATAAAAGAAAGAAAGAAAGAAGGAAAGAAGGAAAGAAAGAAGGAAAGAAGGAAAGAAAGAAAGAAACGGATTTTGTCGGCCTGTCATACGCCGAGCTTAAGACGCACAGACGGATATCGTTTAATTTGCGCAGATGTATATTCAGAATTATGGGAATAAAGTATCTCATATTTAATACAACATGAAAGAGATTAAGAGATTACAGAACAAGGCTTAGATATTATAAGGAAAGTAGATATACTATTTAATTCTCTCTGTGTTTGATTTTATCTTTGTTGTGAAAATACGTGAATAGCTTTGAAAGAAGTCAGTTTTGGTAATTGTAAAATACGCAAACATAAAAGAAACGGAGCGCAAAGTAGCAAATAGAATTTTCTTTGAGACGAATGAATTTTATATGGTATTATTACTTTGGAATCACTTGAAATTACAAGGGGGGAAAGTAAACGAAACTTTTATGTAATCATAATTGGATTGATGTAAGTAAAAAGAAGATAACATATAAGTGTCTATTCAAGAAAAAACTGACAAATGGTACATACATTTAATTAATGTGCGCCGTCAAAGAAAAAATGTAGAGCAGTAAATTTTATATGCATGATCGGAAGACTTTGTTGTTTAATTTCATCTTGCGGGTTTTTTATTAATTTATTAATATTAATGTTGCATATATACATTTTTTTGTGCAGACTTAAGATAAGAAATCTAACCAAATAATGTACATATATCAGAAATAATGAACTATAAAAGCATTCACTTATGTAATTCCAACATATGCTTAAGGATTAAATAAAGGAGATATTTATCACGATAATACTTAGGTGCCACTAAGGGAAAATTGCCAGACTAAATGCATTTAATGATATATGTAAAAGTTTGCAAAACTCTCCTTTACAGAATGATTTCTTGTTTCTGCAAATGATATTATTATAGTGGAGCACGTACATAGTTAATGAGAAACTAGATTAATTCAAGCTAGCAGGTACTGTTCCTCCTAATTCACACAGCAGAGAACGAGAAATTCAACAATTGAACATAGAAATTTCACTTGAATATCAGTGGGACATGTCTGCAGATATAACGGAATTTTTGCACACAATAATTTACTTCGTGTGTTACGGAGATATTTTAGTTTCTGTTGATAATGGGCCTTCCTGTTGCTATAGGACCGTGCATTGCGCGTATTATACTGAAGTATCAGCTTAGAGATGTCCTTTGCAGGCGTCTCGTTGGATGACGGGATTGTGCGGCAAGTCAAGCGTGCAAGTTGAGATCGAGATGAGGAAGAGAAGGAGGAGAAGCGGAATGATAGAAGAGGGAGAAAAAGAAGGAGAAGGAAATGGTGCTGGTATAGGTGGAGGAGTAGCAGGAGGAATCTGAAGTAGGGAGAAGGAGAAGAAAATAGGAGGAGCAAGAGAAGAATAGGGGTGAGGTTTCAGAGTATAAAACCAAATGAAAAAAGAAAATATCGATGGAGGAAAACAGATTCGTCCAGCCTCCCATTAGCTGGGTTTCAGAAACAAAGACGCATGTGACTTAATTTAGGCAAATCCATAAACATAATGAAAGAAAAATGAAATGGTTAAGACAAACACTAGACCAGTGATTTTCAACTATTTTTTGCCTATGGACTCCTTTGATTCTTATTTTACATAGGAAGCGGGGGCCCTCATAGCCATTCAATGTTTAAAAACTCATATATTTTTATGGTTTAATGTTATTAGGAATTGTATAAAAAGTGTTGAAACGTTGTGTATTGTAGAAATATAACAAGTTTATTGCACATAAATTTTAACAACAAAATCTTATATGGACTCTCATGTGCCATGTGGGCCCTGGTTGAGAAGAACTGCTTTAGTTAATTCGCTGGGGTATAATGAAAAATGAATTGTTCCTCAACGTATTTAAACTTTAAAAAAATATACTTAAGCCATCATAAAGACTCGAAAGATTTTTTTTTTAAAGTTTAAATAATATTCAAAAGTATTTTCAAGGATAAGGACATGGAATCCGAGGTATATCAAATAGACGAGTAAAACTAAAATGAAAACGAACAAGAAAAAGACATGTTTCCCTCAAAAGCTAATTTACATTAAAGATATCCTAACGTGTTGTGGTATTTCCGTGGCGAAATTGAATTTTCAGCTTAAATAACTGAAATAGCATGGATTTATAATAAACGTTGCTTCGCTCTAATTGAAAATAAAGGTAAAATAATTAATGAAATCAGACTTTAAAAGTTTGCATACTTATTCTAAAAAGCTAGAGACATTTATTCAGAGACTTTCAAGGATGGAAATAATATTGACTGCAAACATGTAATAAACTATGTATATAATATCACGTACACTCATATAAAGTAACGCAAACCACACGCGTGAGTAAATACATAAAATATATACATACATACATACATACATATATTAGATAGATAGAGAGATAGAGAGAGATTCAGAGATGTTGAGAAAGAGAGAGAAAGAGGAATTGTTATTAATCACAAGTGATGGAATAGAGGAAGTGAAGTTTATAATGCACACATAATAGATTAGAATTTAATTATATTTTAAGATATATAAATACACTTACACCTTTGACAATAGATTTTCAAACGTGTTTGGTGTAAGGTGTTGTGTCAAGAATTATACCCGAGGCTATATATAGAAGACACTTAACTGAAGATCACACGGTTGGAGAGCAAGGCTATCAAAAACACACACGCGCACGCACAACGCCCCGCACACGCACACACGCACACACACACACACACATACACACACACACACACACACACACACACACACACACACACACACACACACACATATATATTGTTGCATATGACTTTTAACACGAATTACTCCAAGCCTGGACACATATCTCACAGATGCTGGAGATGTTGGTCATATTTGCCCAGCCCGCATATTGGGTGCAATACACAACTGCAATTTCAAACATCTTTTTAAAGAATATCTATACTTTCTACGTTGCTGTTCTTTTGAAATAATGCTATAAAATGTTCATATTTCTTATTGTGAATATCACGCATTTAATCTTTCTTTCGAGAAAATATACCAGCATATTCATGAGCAACTGGGTTAAAAATTGAATTTAATAAATGAATATGTCAGTTTTAATTATTTAAACGAAGTTTAGTGATTACCGTTTCGAACCACCTTCAATATTTTTTTTCTTTTCTATCTCAGTGGCATATGAAGCTTGCAACTGATCGGAAACTATGCAAGCTTAAATCAGTATCTAGTAAGTATGACTCGATTAGGAAATCATTTTAGCAAATAATTATTCTTATTTTCTAAACTAGAAAGATTTTACTGACGTAATGAAGCGTAGTTTTATAATTAGTTTTTGATTAATATTTTTTGTCGAGTCATTTTAAAATTCTTTAGAAGTAATATAATATGGTGTTAATAATTCAGGTTTGAAAATTAGAAAGTCATTAAATATTTTGCTATGCCTTGCTAAATAATATTTTCCACTGATTGAGTAATACGTTCTACGAATCGCTGTAAGTTTAACGTAAGTTTATTTAACTTGGCGAGCTATACACTATCAGAATCGTCTAGGTATATACCCCGCCAAGTTAAATAAATTATTGTGTTTAAATATTTCAACGCACCTAACGAACAGGCTGGCATAGCTTACAATATTAACGCTTGAAGATAACAATTATTCCTTGATCCATTGTCTGCAGAAGAGATGTGGTGTTCGGTGGGGAGGTATAGGACGGTAACATTTGGGTCAAAATCTATGATGTTTCGCGGGTAGCCAGGAGCAATATCTGAGATAAATAAAACCTTCAAGGGGATCCCCTACTCCTTCTAGCTCTTCTCTGATGCTGGGATGAAATGATTAACCTATCCCTTTAATTAACAATCCGCATAACAGGGAGGGATGCCTTGGGTATGGTCTTCAGGGCACGGAGGTTGTGTGTATGATACACAACTTAAAGTCTCCTGCACAATTACCTATCAACATAATAGTCACGCATTCTTTTGAGACCTTATAGCCTGGAATAGTTTTCACCTCCTTGGAAATGAATGAACGATCTGGTAATTTTTTCCAATACAATCCAGTTTCGTCTACCTTAAAAATCTGTGCGGGAAGAAAGCCTTTTACTTCGATGATCTTCTTTACTGCATTAGGGAATTCCGCTGCTGCTTGTTCGTCAGCAGATGCACTTTCACCTTGCTTCTTAATGGAGTGATAACGTCTTTGCTCCTAAATCTCATGAACCATCTTTGACTTGCCTTGAACTCTACATCTTTCTCATCTTGATAGTTTTTCCTCAGGTCCTCAAAGACAACGTTTTCTCTTGAAAGATTTCTTGACTAATAGTAGCACGCTATCGATTTAACCTAACAATCGAAAGAGAAAGAAATGTTTCCATTTCTTCAAAGATTTTGCCTTTTTTTTAATGACAATGTTCTTTACCCATAGGTCTTCAGATATGATATGTGCTAAAATCTTGTTCTTATTATGTACAATTGTCGATACAGTTGTCCGACTCATCCCAAATAATCGTGCAATTGCTACCACTTTTTCACGTTTTTCACGGCGTTTTATCACAGCCAGTTTATATTCCAGCGTTTTAGCATGACGTTTAGAACTTTCACTATACATTTTCTTAGGAGCCATGCGGGCAAAGATTAAAGTCATAAATGAATGAGAATGAGAAAGTAGCCGATTAACAGGCGTAAACAAATCTGAATTCAAAAGAATAGCGGGAATCACCAGTGACAACGACGCCTAACGGTAGAGATTAGAGCTACAGTGCAATATGACCTCCATAAGACCGATAAATAAGAC
>NC_068992.1:16664658-16670421 GCF_001194135.2 Octopus bimaculoides
CTGTTAATACTTCATTTAGAGAATTAACATTGCTTATATATATATATATATATATATACAGATAAATATGATTAGTTTAATCGTAAAATTTTTAGATCTAAATAAATATCTGTTTATTGGATAATTGAAAGCAAGAAGGCAACTCACAGCTTGGCTTTAAATCTTTACATTTACCTGAATAGTGAATGATATGAATGGACTCTTAATTCAATAGCTTTCAGTAGAGGAATGGTAGTTTGTTTTTTTCTTTTCATAGACATTCAGTACATTGGAATGGGACGGATTCTCATTCGCTGAGACATAAATAACCAAACATATTGTCTCTTTCTAAGACACTCCTCCCATTCTTGAGTTCTTATCCGTCACTACGTATTGTATAACTAAATCTTATATTTTGACTACTTATTCTAGAATCGTTCTTTATTTCGATATTAGGAACAGTTTTCCTGTTAATATATTTCAAATACATTATTCTGTATTTCTATAATACCATATGCTTTCCTAAATTCTTAAATTCATGAAACATGCAAACTTGTACAACTTTCCGAAATTCTCTGTGTCGCCTCACCTCTCCCAATTAAACGTTCTTCCTTACTTTCACTCATGCAACACATTTCTATTTCTCACTAAGAATACTTCCTTGGCTTCTCAGTTTTTTTTCTCATCATAAACTATTTGCAATAGTTACTTTTCGTAGCAATCAACAGGTGTTCATCACGATTGTGTTACGGAGTACTACTTCCTAACATAATCTTTCTAATACAATCGTTACCCAGCAGTCATCTCCCATCGTCTACAACTTAAATTTACTCTTCCCTTACTTAGATAATCATCGGACATCATGTTACTGAGGATGAAGTTCTCACTCTATGACTCTTGGCAACTTCAAGTAAAACACTTTGTCTCTGATTCACAATTCTAAGCGGACTACACTTTTCAGAAGATATATTTTATATAACAATTTTATTAATCACACACAATACAAACTCATAGAATACAACAGTGATTTATTGATACAATGTTGAAATAAACATGTCTAAACTGTCTAGAAATATCTTGCACCGCCTTCATGTGGGAGACGCCAAGCATCATTGCAACGCAAGAGGAATCACCATCAACAAACAACAGATGTTACAGTACATGACAGGTATTTCAAGCTCTCTCCGTTGGCTATTTATACTGTTTCCTTTGCTAAAATTCTCACAAAACAGGTATTTCTTTTTGTAGAGTAAAACTACATTTCCCGATGTATTTACAACCAATGTGACGTTTTATGTAGTAAGACTACACGAGAAATTAACAAACTTTGTTATTTTATTTAATTCCCGCTCAGCGCTGCACAAAGCACACACAGAAAGATTACCACACGGAAGTTCTTTTCGACTCATTTTGTTCTTGTTCCATATCTATATCTGAACCTGTTTTCACATAGGGTCCACACTGTGACTGAGAAATCTGCACTGATTATATGGATCTATAAACATATAATAGATGTTGTGGAGTCTGATACATATGTTTAGATATGCAAGTATATGCATGAGAAGAAATACATAAAATGAAACTTGCAAATCTGCACGTATACGTAAATACATGCTTACATCCATGCATACATCCATGCATACATCCATGCATACATCGATGCATACGCACCTACATATTTACATGCATACAAAATACTGATGTTGATGTTGAAATTACAATGGCGGAGCCTTGGATCTAGGTTAGAAACCGGCTCTTTCTCCATTGGCAAGAAATCTTAAAATAAAAATGAATAATGACATACATTCAAAAATGAATAATGACACACACTTACGTGTGTGTGCTGGTGTGTGTGTCGCTGTGTGTGTGGTTGTATACGTAAACCTACCTAAAGATAATATATTTAGTGAACTTAATCTTTTTGTGTATACTCTGTCCAAGCATATGTTTCTTTTCTGTTTCTACCTGGTGAATCTATGCCTGGGTGCCCTGCTGAAAAGTTTAATCTCATAAATCGACCTCTGCACCTATTTTTGTAGTATGATGCTTACTTTATATGTATATTTTCCTGAACCGCTAGGTTATTGGATACCAACACCAGTTGTCCAACTATGGTAAGGATAGACGCAAAACTAAACACACACACACACACACATATATATATATATATGTGTGTGTGTATATATATATATATATATATATATATATATGTGTGTGTGTGTGTGTGTCTGTGTGTGTATGTTTGTATATATGTATGTATGTATATATGTATGTATGTATGTATGTAGTATTCAGGACGAGCTTCTACACATTTCCATCTACCAAATTCACTCATAACGCTTTGGTCAGCCCGGAACTATAGAAGACACGTACCCAAGATAGCGTGAAGTGAGACAGAACGCTAGTTCTTAGCCAAACAGACATATCGGTAACCGATTTCGAAAGAACGAGAAGGTAATGGAAACAGATTTTTAAAAAATCGATCACCAGAATGTGACTGTTAATTTATCGATCCTGGAATGATGGAAGTTATAGCTTAGATCAGTGAAATTTGAACTCAAAGATTTCAATGCCGGAACCAATACCACCTCACACTTTATCCGATGCTCGAAGGACTGCTTCAGTCCCGTTTATTGTGTTACGTAACATTGCTAAATATATTGAGAATACAAATGTAAATTGTAACTAATGCGCTTTTATACGCTCTAACGTTGATATTAACTGATATAAATATTTTATTTCACCCTTAACGATTCCCATAGTGTTGTTACAACACTAATGTAAATATTCTATTTACATCATATAATGTGTTTGCATACATACCATACGTGCGCCTAACTACAACAACAGTTTGGCATTTATGTTTATACCTAGACATGTTATATAAATCAGGCTATAATTCAACGTTTATTATACTAGATTTATATATTTTCATGTTTTATCACGTCTGCAGTTGCTGGTAGTTTGTCTATTTATGATATGTTTAAATTAGTAAATGGCTATATTTTTTTGATGGCTTAGTATAACCGATTTCAATGACGATATACTTGTAAAATAGAATGTTGACCTTCAATGTAACTCAGAACGTGATGAGTGAAGGGCGTTATTAAATACCACTATGACTTTTGTACAGTTTCTAATGTCTCTAATACACTAACAATAATGGTTTTGATTTTCAACCGAGGAACATAACAAGGCCACATATTTTGCGAAATGCATGATGCTGTTGTTTCTAATCGTGGTGGGCTGATAACTATTTTGTCAGTTTCTTTTCCTGTTGACCTTTATTTCCTATGTTCAAATTTTTTCACTGACTTCACAAGAGGGACTAAATATGGTCGATTTATCCGCATGCGAATACGCCATCTGTACTGGCGTTGGTATATATTTCGGACTCTCTTGTAAGGCTTTCTAATTCTAAAATGCTTTTAACCCGTTTTACTGATTTGAATGTTGTTATATTTGTATTGCTACTGTATTTGATAGCGTTGTTAGTTATTACAGCAAGTTGATTTCCACCTCTGTCTAAAACTCGAAAGTAACTGCTACTGCAACACCTGGGCCTCCAGTACTCTAATAAATTATATTAGATGTGTTCTAGCCTGAGCACATATTTGAAGTTCGAGATTTTCTACATACTTTCAGATACGATTAGCATATCCTCCTTTATTTCATACACGGAACAACTCTTGTAGTCGGTAATAATATGCTGATAACAAAGTGTTGTTCTTCATGTTAATTTCACCTTGACTATTTTGGTTGAACTTAGCTACATCATGTCTCATTTAGCGCAAAAATAGTTTTAAAAATATGTTTGAATCGATGTAGATATCTGGCTATTTATTTAAGCTCCTTTTCAATGACATACAACGACACACAACGTCTAATATTACCACCATTTTCTCAGGTACCCTATAAAACAGCACAAAGTCTTCATTCAACTTTCAGTCTGTGCTTGTGTACCTTTAACAAAGCTCTTGGCGTCTCTACTCACGTATCTGTAATTCAAGAACTTACATCGGATAATTTCACTTCTCACCTCTAATAGAACAGGATCAAGGGACGCATAACAGTGTTCATATTTGTGCCTGACGGCGAGTAAATACTCTTAGCCATTTTATTGAAGACTTGCAGATGACACTGTATTAATTTTGTCGCGGACGCCGGCGAAGATTTCACTGGAAGTAAACCGTTTTGTTCGCGGTAATGACGGTAGTGGCGTGTTGGCAATAGCAGTAGCGTCAATGCTGATGCTGGTGGTGCTAGAAGCTATTTTTCTATTATAACGTTGGTGCGGCTGTCATTGGTTTTGTCAATGCAAGCCATCTTGCCGCTGTTATTTTCCTTACTGCTATTACCACGTGACATAACGAGAATAGTGTTGAGAATACTGTTGGTAGTTTTGATTTACGAGGCGAATTCCACCTGCATAAATCGAGGTTGGAGTTGTAGTTTGACGTTGTCTTTTCTACTGCTGCTGGTACTGTTGTTGTTATTGTTTCTTTATATTGTTTTTAATATTTTGTATGTCATTGGTCTGTTGCTACTACTACATTTTCTTTCTTCAGCGAACTTTATGATGGTGGAAAATCTTTTTTATCGTAAGAGAAAGTGTTGACTTCAATATCTATGTTAGCGACCATTTGTGGTTTGATTATGCAAAATTATCTCAGTCCAAATGGTTGCTGAAACGTACTACACACACACACACACACACACATACACACACACACACACAAATATATATATATATATATATATATATATATACACGACGGGTTTCTTTTCAGTTTCCGTCCACCAAATCCACTCACAAGGATTTGGTCGGACCGAGGCCATAGTAGAAGACACTTGCCCAAGTTGGCACGCAGTGGGATTGAACCCGGTACCATATGGTTGGGAAGCAAGTTTCTTACCATACAGCCTCGGCTGAGCCTATATAATTCAGCATCGACGAATTATGATTTCCGATGGTTCTTTTTGTTGTATTTAAATTTTCATTGGAGATTAAAATATTATGAAAAAAATATTCAAAATAGTAAAATTACTCGTAAATTTTGAACTCAGTACACATGTTTAGATAAACCACTTGATGATTGCAAATGATCTGTTGATATTGTAGATAAATGTAATTATATTGTTGCTTTTAGCATTCTTATTGTGGTTGTCTATAATCATTTAATGTGAGGATTTTTTTTCATCATTTTTACGTTGATTTCTTTTGTTTTTGTCATAGGGTTCTAATTTGCATATAATTTGCAAGATGAATAGCAATTAAGGAATAATCGTCTAAAATAATATCAAAACGATATCAGGAAATCAGAAACATAGTTTTATTTGAATAATTATTCTTATATAAACATTTCAATTCGTATTATTAGTTTTCGCCGCCTCTGTTCGTGTGTCTTACTGATGGAAAAAATACATTCCTATTAACTATTAAACTCTTTGTTTCAATTTTATCAAATACATGATTATCTGGTTTTACAATATACAGATGGCTTCCATTTTTATTATTATTTTTTTTTATTCTTGCGTCACTTGATTTGTTTATTTGTTAGTTTTCTTTTTTTTTTACGTTTACAAGGCTCCTACAGGTTCCTTAATTTCTAACGCAATATATCACCATTTATATGACAAAGAGTTTTTCAAACAATGTTTATTGTCGAAGAACACAGCAGCGATATTGGATTACCGAGTTCCATTTACTTATTATTTGAAAATGTAGTACGAAATAAAGAAAAAATATGATTACAATTCAAATTTATATATATATATATATAT
>NC_068992.1:16670906-16672391 GCF_001194135.2 Octopus bimaculoides
GTGTGTGTGTGTGTGTGTGTGTGTGTGTGTGTGTGTGTGAACATTTTCTTAATGCACATTAATTGCAATTCACTTCATATATTGAAATTCAATTACGATATTTAATGATACAGCCATTACTGCCATGCATTCATATTCAGACACCTACGCAGTGGAAGACGTGAAGGTATGTATCTACCATATGTATATGGCTGTTATGCGTATGTATATATATACATTTATATTTCCGTATCTGTATGCATACATCTATGCATGTATATACTCACACAGCTGCACACACACACACAGACACACACACACACACACACACACGCACACACACACGCACACACACACGCACACACACACACACATATATATATATATATATATATATATATTAGTAAACAAATTATTCGTTTCTGTGTCTATATATGTATGTATCTACGTATGTATATGGAGATTGAAAGAGAGAGAGTAAAAGAGGGAGAGAGATTAATATTCATATTTTTGCTGTGTATACACTGTTTGTATTTATGTGACAGATAAATATAGTTTATGTTTTCCTTAAAGGTAAAACACAGATGATTGATTCTAAAGTGATGTCCGTGTTTTCTCTCTATAAATATTATATAATAAATGTAGGAGACGAATATATTAAATTCCTGGTGCTTCTTACGCATACAATTGGTGTATTGCACAAGTGTTGTGAATAAATTATATTTCTTATCTCTTTCTTTCTTTGTAAAGAACACTCATTCTAAATGTGATTATCTCTCCAGATATGAAAAAGAACATTTTCCTATCTACATTATATTAATTTTATTAAGTAAAGTATTAAGTGTTATAGCCACTAGATTTTTGTTTATGTTAGCCTAGGTAAGAATCAGAAAGATAATAAATAGTTGAAGTAGTGTATGCTTCTGTCTATTGAGACGATGCTGAGATTAATGTTTGAGGAAAAAACATTGTGCTCGAAATACTGCATCTAAATCGAACGCAGGAACTTGCACGAAGAACAAAAAATATACACTGTAAAAGGGTTAGAAAACACTGTACAATGTGTACAATGAAATCTTTGAAAGTACGTAGTATCGCAGAGAGAATAACTTACCTTATTTTTATTTTCGATCACAGTCTAAAACTGTTGCTGTTGGCACTCCGTCGCTTACGACGTCGAGGGTTCCAGTTGATCCGATCAACAGAACAGCCTGCTCGTGAAATTAACGTGCAAGTGGCTGTGCACTCCACAGACACGTGTACCCTTAACGTAGTTCTCGGGGATATTGAACGTGACACAGTGTGACAAGGCTGACCCTTTGAATTACAGGCACAGCAGAAACAGGAAGTAAGAGTGACAGAAAGGTGTGGTGAAAGAGTACAGCAGGGTTCACCACCATCCCCTACCGGAGCCTCGTGGAGCTTTAGGTGTTTTCGCTCAATAAACACTCACAACGCCCGGTCTAGGAATCGAAACCGCGATCCTATGACCGTAGTATAAATAAG
>NC_068992.1:16672411-16676501 GCF_001194135.2 Octopus bimaculoides
ATATGCCCATGTGTTGGAAACACGTTACTTGCCATGCAGCCGTTCCTGCGCCTCCACACAGCAAATCCTACGTTACCGGAAGTCTATCGATCTAACACAAACATTTTAGAGAATTATACTGTTGTATATCTTTGTCTGTGTGCCTGTGTGTGCGTTTGTGTGTGTGTGTGTGTGTGTGTGTGTGTGTGCGTGCGTGCGTGTGTGTTTGTGTGTACAGAAGCGAATATACAACTTTTCTCCTTGAACGGAATACATGTATGACCTTCATAAATCTCTCAAGCTCTAAAACAGTTTTCTAAAAGCTAGAGTTTTGTTGATTTCAAGCCACATACAAATTATTTTATTTACCATGTAATGTTCAATCCCCAAATATATCCATATATGATGTTATATTTAACCACAAGTTTTATCTGATAATGACAAGGTAGCGTAAGCTTCATGCATATTCCACAAATATGCTCTTATATGGTAGAAACTATGCAAACGGCATCGAAACGAGACGAAATATATTGGTAATATAATATATTGCTTCAACCAAATTATACGTTTCTGACGATTTACAGCAGATTATGCCCGCTGTTTATCAAATCAATTAATTCGATTATTTCAACAATGATTGCGATCAAGTCATTACTAGTTTTAGTGGAGGAATTTTGAGTTTATAATACATAAACTACTTCTGAAAGTATTTTATGTAACATAAGTAAATTACACTTCATAACCTGCGACAATCTAAGAATTTCACCTCCAACGTCCATTGTGAACGACACCAGTCTCTCCCTTTGATCATTTACTCGTTGTGAACGGAAACCGACGGATGACGCGTGGATGAGGTAATTATCCATCATTCCTTGGTTGTTGTATTCAAGCGGGTGGAGCTTGCACTGCGGATTTTAATTATATCCCAGTAAAGTATCGGCTGCCTCGGACACTTGGCAAATAATACTCTCAGGGAGACCACGCAGGCCTAAGCAACCGGATGTTGGACATGCTAACGCAACATTTTAAGATCGGCCGTAATGGATACTCTACGCTTCGATTACTACTTACATACATACATACATAAATACATACATACACAATCATAAGGATATATTAGGTTGTTCATGAGCTTCAGTCTTTTGACCAACTGTATGATTAAATATTACTAATGGTCATCAAATCTGGTCAAGACATTTAAAATTTACAGCCAATGACCTAATAATAAATCGGATACTTTTACATTTTCTACATCAATGAAACTAATTGCGGAAGCAAAATTGGAAAACACCTATCTGTGGTCGGACATTCGCCTACGTGACTGCACCACTTTCTGTATTGACTTTATGTATTCAGTAACATATGATGCACATATACCATTAAAACGAAATCTTAAATCTTGTTAATAAATTACAGCTGATGATATTGTAATAAAGACAACCAGTTTCTCATCTATGTGAGAGATTATTGTTTTCGGTATTGTATATCATTACTATGTTATGTTCTATGTTTGACGTCAGAAATTTCGGTCATCTTAAAGCTTACTAAAAAAGAATCAGTGTTTAATATGATTCAATCATTCTACACGCAACACTAATGCTTTCTACGCAAGTGTATAACCAATGCATAGGTAAGTTCATTATGCTTTGTTAAAATGTTCCTAACCAGATATCTATTTCTTGGTTTCTACATTTCTGTCTATTCTTTCGCGTAAACTATCTTCTTATGATTTCATACTTGTATCAACCTCAACTTTGTCCACTTCAAACTAAATACTGAATGTATACAAGAGCCGACATTTTGAGAAACATTTCAAGTGGTATGTAAGATTGGCGTATTAGTTACACAAGAATTTTGGAATTATTGACAATCTCAGTTCCAAGTATATGCACATATTTGAGATTTTACTCAAAGAAAACTAAGCGTTATTAATATTCCTTACATTTCTAACTGATGGGAACTCGTTGTTAAGCCGTTTTGACATAACGATACATTAATGTATTGTTATATATTTTCTAATATCTGACTGCTTTACGGAACCCACTCTTATTAGTAATCTGATTTCTTTTCCTCTCGTTCACAGTGTTCGTTTTATTTTAACTTTATATGTTTTATGGTTAGTTTGTGACTGTTTCTTTTTTTATTATATCTATCAACCACGTTCAATTTTTGTCTTGAATTAATCTTGACAGAATATCACGAATCATCTGTTTCAACCTGTTTCTCCCATTTCATTCTTTACATTTTCGCATTTTATTTTCTGTAGTCTCATAGTTTGGTCATTGATTTTTCCATTTACTTTAGACGTTGGAATGTATTTTCTGTCTAAAACAGATATATTTGAAAACAGAAATTCATTTTACAAATCTTTTTCGGTGTTTGTGATATATCCTGGTCGAAGATTAAGTTTAATATAACACAGTGATATTGCATAATGGTTATTTTTAACTCTTGTAGCGTTATGTAATTTCATTTGTACTGAAGTGTTTCCGAATTTTTCTTTCATTTTCCATTTCAGTGGTATTTATATTCTGTATATTAATTTAATCTTATATATTTTTATGCTTGATACTTTCTTTCGAAATTTGTATCTATTCCTACATTATTTCCTGATAATGCATCTGGGTACAATTTATATTCTTATAAGTTATGTTAAGGAACTGTATGATTCTTATTTTCTCGATCGTCCATGAAAAGTATTATATATTTGTCTTAAACAAACGAAAATACAATAAGATAAACAACTGATTCACTGTCAACGTACGCTGATCACGTTGACCTTCCACTAGTATGATTTATATACGTGTATGCGTGTATGTGCATGCAAGAAGAGTGGGTATGCATCAAACTGAAAATACATATGTTATGTAGAGCTGCGGGAAGAATAGGATTCTGCTTTTCAATAATATTCTCAAAGTTTTTTATACATGCACCACTGTCTTACACAAACACACACGCACGCACACACGCACACATCAGCGCACGCATACATGTAGGTATCAAAGAATATACTTTTATCTACGCGGTCTGATCGATGAGTTACCGGACTGTTGCCATAGTAATAAAGCTAAAACCAGCACAGTGACGCCGCTTGACACAGATTGACCATGAAGTCTGCTGTGCATGCGCTCTAAGGTTTAACTTCCTAGCTCAATTCTGCTGTTTGCAGCAGTGCTTGGAAGGATGGTGTGTAGCGTGTGATCGTCGCATTGACCATGACCGAGAAAGTTTAGCAGAGAATTTGCATCAAATTTTGCGAAAAGCTTGGCGATACCTGCTGAGGGGGCCTACGCAATGTTTTCAAAACGTTTTCAACGTTGTCGACACAATCAACTGAAATTCGAACGTCCTTTTGGTCTGCTGAAAGTAGTTTTTGCGCAAACTTGGGAGACACGTCTCTCATACCCAAATCTTCAGCGATAATGGACTGAACCGTAACTAATCTGCCCATCCTCTGATAACTCACGGAGGGTGATTCGACGATTTACCTCACAGCTGCATGCACATCTGCGATGTTTTTTCTCAATTCTGCTGGTTGCGGGTCTCCCAGAACGTTCGTTATTATCGACATTTTTTGGCCATCTCAGAAACATTTGAACCACTCATACACTTTAATCGATAATAAGGTATATTTCTTGAGAAATTTTTAATGGGAAATATTTCTGTAAGACTCAATACGGTATACCCTGTAATGTACTATGTGACTAGTTGCCGAAATTATCAAATACGAGATTTCTAATTTTATCTCACCGAAGAAAATATCAAGATGGAATTGTTTACATTAAATCTGAAATTTACAAGATGGTACCTACACAAATTCTCAACTGAATTGAACACCTATTTTGTATATCTTAAACTACCTCTGCAGAGATCCGACTTACAAATAATTTTTTATCTTATTAAATAATTTTCTGAAGTTCTGGAATTGAAACTCCTGTAAGAGATGTTTGTCAATTTTTTAATTCATAAATAATAATTTATTAATTCCCTCTCTACTTACTTAATTTATTAGACAGATAGATAGATAGATAGATAGATAGATAGATAGATAGATAGATAGATAGATAGACAGAGACAGATAGAGTGATTGATTGATAGATATAGGTATATA
>NC_068992.1:16676682-16677403 GCF_001194135.2 Octopus bimaculoides
TAAATATATATATATATATAGAGAGAGAGAGATTAATGGAGAGTGAGATAGAGGGGGGGGGGACAAAGCAGCAGGCAGACAGAGAATGAAGATTGTGATTTACGTAACTATATTCTATTATTGCATCATGCAACAACTAATTTACTAATTCCTTAATGATTCAAGGAACTAATTACAAAGATAAACCTCAAACATTCTCATTAGATCTTAAATTTATTGTAGTGAATTCGTATAGTTTCCAAGAGATATTCATATTGAAATCGGATGTATTTTGAGAGAGTTACAAACATCAAGAATCCTGGGTGGACTGTGTACAACAGGAATATTAAATTACCTTCGTTGAATTATTATATACTTTGCTAAAATCGCAGTCCTGGTAGGTCAAGACATCAGGCAGCATAAGCGCAAGCCAGACAGTGGGAATTAAAACTATGTATGTTTACTACTGGTTGAAGTGTGTAAGTTTTCTATGTACCTGGAAATGAGACAGGAGGAAGTGTAACAGTATGCGTAATAAATACATGCAAAAATCAGGAGTTAAAATAAAATAAAATTGAATTTAGTTAACTGCATTGTGCAGAATTAGATTAAAAGGTAAAAATTAGGAAAAGTGTACTTGAAACGTTGCATGCTATTATTCACAAGTAAAGTATTTCTTCAATCTCTAATTTCTATTACTACACACACACTCACACACACGTGTATATATATATATATATAT
>NC_068992.1:16677996-16678985 GCF_001194135.2 Octopus bimaculoides
TGTGTGTGTGTGTGTGTGTGTGTGTGTACCATATCATATTATGCATGTAATATTATATCATATTTTATGGAGCGACAAACTGTCGACGTTCATAATGATAGTCTTCTCATATTAATAAATCACGCATTAATCTTTGTTACATAGATACATCTTCACTGCATATATCTTCTATTTTGAACATTTTAGTTCGATAATAAGTGTGATTTCTTCGTGGAAAAATGGATTTCTATCAAATTTTCTTCGCAAATAATAATTTTCTTTATCTGACTCCATTTTGATATTCTACAACATTCCTCTATACCACTATTATTGTACCATTACTGTTTTCTCATTTTCACTATTATCATTATTATTATTATTATTATTATTATTATTATTATTATTATTATTATTATTATTATTATTATTATTATCATCATCATCACTATTATTACTATTATTGTTGTTATTATTTATATCATTATTATTATTATCATTGTTCTTGTTATTATTATTATTACTATGCTAAACATACATGCAATATATATTGAAATTATGTCATTATCTAGAGAGCTTGAAATTTTAGAAGGTTGTATTAAAGAAAGTGATAGAAATATCTAGAAATACGGATACAAAAGAAGATTTTGTCTGGTTCAAAATCTCTGACGCCGTTTGTCTTAATCTAATCGCTGAAAGATCTAATTGCTTTACACAAAATATACCACTGTTTAGGAGACCAAATTATATGGATTCTTCATGTATTTATTTATTTTTGCTTTCGTATTTCAATAAGCAAAATGTTCAACGTTTTCCAGAAAAAGTAATGTCATCATGTAGAGTGTCTAATAATTGTCTAATTCATTATCATTATTATTATTATTATTATTATTATTATTATTATTATTATTATTATTCAGTAGTTTTATTTTTATAACGTGCTTTCACTTCACTACCGAGCGCAGCTCTGTGCGCCTTGGGTATGTGCTGTGGTTTGCTGTGGTGCTCTTATG
>NC_068992.1:16679517-16682017 GCF_001194135.2 Octopus bimaculoides
TCTTTGTATTTTGAAAGTTTTTCCATTTCTTTTAGAGAAACGTTGTCATCTGCTGGTATTGAAACATCATTTAGAAGGCATTTTTTTCCTTCATGATCTTTGACAACTATATCTGGTCTATTTTCCTTAATTTCTCTATCTGTGCGTATTGGCATATCCCAGAGTATGGTTGCTTTATTATTATTATTATTATTATTATTATTATTATTATTATTATTATTATTATTATTATTATTATTATTATTATTATTATTATTATTATTAACATAATTATTTTAACTATTGTTGCGCGTAAAACTGTTACAGGCTAATTTAATTAACACGGAAATAATATTGAGATTTGACGGCAATAAGTCAGTCCGACTTTTGAGAATCTTTCGTAGGATTCTTATTGAATTCAGGATGTCTGCAGCTTGAGAATACGGGACTCAATTCCAATATTCTTCAGCTTCTTCTTCTCAGTGTTTGATTCCATCGTATTCATATAATCACAAGTCTTTGTGCCCTTCATCAGGTTCTTATTCTTTTATAGCTGTTTGTAGCTCAACTTCGACGTTGGGAGATTTTGACAGTTTCCCAGTGGTCGAGGTAGCTTTTACGCATTTCTAAAGGCTAAATTCCATCCTAATGTCATCACTAAACTGTTTACAACTGATAGTCGACCTGAAAGATATTACTGAATAAACTAAGTATCTCAGCAACAATTTTCAAAACATAAGTTTCATTATCTCTTTATTCCCCTAGATAGGCCTTGATATTTTTCCTTGGTGCCACTCTATTATTAATTATTAATTAAGTCAGTCATCTTTCACTGCTTTTCCGACTGTTCTCTTTGCTTCAAAACTATAAGCAAGCTCCATAGAAAAACAAAATAAAATTCTGTAATTACACAACATCACAACTTCTGACTTATGTTCAAGCCACATTCTCTCACTTCGAATTTACTAACATGATTAAAATCACAATGCACTAAACTATGCAATCATGTCTAAGTTCATATTAATTTGAGTTAACTTTCTGCGCTCAGTACATAGTTGGTTAAAGCGTCTATCCTTTTTCTTATTCCTTCACCACCTGCTCTATGACATTCATCTTTGCGAAATTCGTTATAATGGCTTCTACCTGGGGCTATAATTAGGAATTCAGTTTCTCGTTTTCGATCTGTCTTACAACAGTCATGTCGCTGAAGTTCCTAAACTTTCAATCATTTGTCCAGTAATACACACTTCTGTTCTTGAATTCTTACAATGTTTTGCTGAATGTTTTCGATATTACTAGTACCAAGTAATTCTTATTATTATAGCATGAAGAAAGGCGGTGAGTTTGCAGTCTCTTTAGAACGCCGGGCAAGATGCTTCGTGATATTTCGTCTGCCGCTACGTTCTGAGTTCAAATAACAGCGAGGTCGACCTTGTCTTTTATCCTTTCGGGGTCAATAAATAAGTACCAGTGAAACACTGGGATCGATGTAATCGACTATTCCCCTCCCCTCATGTTTCAGGCCCTGTGCCTATCATAGAAAGGATTATTATAGCACAAGAAAAGGCGAAATTCTTAGCGGTGTTTCGCCCGTCGATACGTTCTGCGTTCAAATTCCATCGAGGTCGACTTTACCTTTTATCATTTCAGGGATGATAAATTAAGTAACAGTGAAAGACTTGGGACGATATAATCGACTAGTTTCCGCTCCCCATCCAAGTTTCAGGCCTTGTGCATTTGGTAGAAAGGATTATTATAGCATGAAAAATCTCAGCTTTATTTTGCTGAGTATGATGCAAGGTTTCAGCTGTCCCAGCAGACTGAGTTGAAACTAATATACTGATTATGGTTCAAGAGCCCTGCGGAGTATTCTTGCAGTACCAAGCAATGATGATTTTTTTTTGTTTTTTATAGATGTTCGATCTTTACATTCGTTCAAATAATTTTGAGCCATGTTGGTAGTTGTGTACTGAAACTTCCAAGTGCACCAATCATAATTAGCCTCACGTCCACTTTCTTCATTGCCCACAACCTGCATAATTTCCACTTGAATTCATCATAGTTGATAATTGTTTCTGATCATTTCTCTTCAATACTGTTGGCGCCAGGATATGCTGTCAATTATCAGGCATGTTTATTCTTCTTTTCTATTTATTATTATTATTATTATTATTATTATTATTATTATTATTATTATTATTACTATTGTCATTATTATTAATTAAGTATTGTTTATTGTTCGATTTTATCGTCTTCATATAACCACAACTTTTTATACTCTTCCTGTTCTTTGTGTGGCCCAAAATAAGACACGAAAACTCGTACTACTCGTAAGAATTGTAATATCCATGTTTGCCAACAACATTCAAATGCTGTCTATATTCACCGACATGAAGAGCTGTAATTCTGTATTTTTGATATTTTTACATTTATTATATATTGTGTAAGCTGTATTTTTTTTTTAATTTGTGAGAAACAGTAATTCTTCATTCACCTGATAGCGTATATAATGTAGCTAAGA
>NC_068992.1:16684310-16685065 GCF_001194135.2 Octopus bimaculoides
GATATATAGATATATATATATATGTATATATATATATAATTTATAACATCAAGGGAGGCGTATTAACTTGTATAATTGTATTTATTACACTAATTTCTCCAACATATACATTGCTTCAAACACTAGAGAATGGTTTGTGGTATATGGCTGCTTTCTCTAGAAGATCGGACAATTCTGTTGACCACCGAGTGATGAATCGATATTATGCTACAAGGGAGGTAAATATTGTTAACATAGACATAGAAGGGAGAGGCACGGTAGTGTCGCTTTGCATTCTCATCCAATTTATTGCGTCTTCTTGAGAGATGTTTGGTTTAAAGGGCCTATGATGTACGAGATTATCAGAGGCTGTGTTATAGATCCCTGAGACAAACGCAGCCCCCCCTCTCTCTCTGGCATATAGATTATGTACATAAAGGATTGGGTTAACAAAGATGTGTGTTTAGAAATAATACATTTCTAAATCTCTCAGTGAGATTTATGCAGTAGTGATACGATGAAGTAGCTGTATGCTGTCAACTTCATATGACACTCCCCCGAAGGGAATAATACTACTGTTGGTTAGACCTAGGAAGCTGCACCGCTTCCTGTTGGCCTTGACACGTTTCTTTCTAGGTCTAACAAACAGTAGTAGTATTCTATTCAGGGGACTGTCATATTAAGTTGACAGCATCAAACTACTTGAAAGATGTGTGTGTTTGAACATGTCTGTATGCATGCACATATACATTTGCTTGTGTATATACGTATGTAAA
>NC_068992.1:16685087-16693018 GCF_001194135.2 Octopus bimaculoides
ACATATATGCATACACACACACACATATATATATATATATACACACATACATATATGTATGTGTAATTACGTATACTCCTTTACATTTATGCAAGTATGTACGTATGAATACTCACACGCACACACACTCACACATACATATTCATATGTATAGATATACACTTAAGCGAGTTAAGTTCAGTATTCTGTGTCAGTTGCATAATGTCCTCATCAGTGTGTGTACACACATATAATGTATATATATAGATATTTTACATGACAGACAATATCTGATTAATTTATTTTCCTAGACTTTATATATCTGACGTAAAATCTACAATACATGCAAAGGCGTATCTGTTATAATAGACACCAATTTTTTTAATAAAATTCTTTGTTAAGAAATATTTGAAAGGAATATTCCTGTACGATTTACATATGAAAGACAGCAATTTTCGTTAACTTAAAATGAGATTATTTGTTCATATTGTCTTGTACGATTTTAGGAATGGAATTACGTCTGAAATTACGTATTTGTGTATGTATTCCCTTGTGTATGTATGTACAAGTATGCGTATATAAATACATATGTGTGCATATGTGTGAGTGTGCGTGTGCGTGTGTGTTTGTGTGTTCATGTGTGTATATATATATATTTGTCAATGATAGACCTATAAATAGATAGTTAGATAGATAGATAGATAGATAGATAGATAGATAGATAGATAGATAGATAGATAGATACTCAGTTATGTTTATGTTTCATTAACTGTGATCACAAATATCTTACCTACATACACAGTCACCGACAAGCATACGGAAATGCGCACACATGCTTACACACAAATGCACTCACGCACGCTCCCACTGACTCACACACACCACACATTCACATACATACATATATATGTGTGTGTGTGTGTGTGTGTGTGTGATGATAATAATAATAATAGTAATAATAATAGTGATACGATAAAGTAGTTGTATGCTGTAGACTTAATGTGACAGTCCCATGAAGGGAATAATACTACTGATATTTAGCCCTAGGTAGCTGCACCGCTTCCTGTTGGCCTTGACACATTTCCCGTGTCCTTATGTTTACAAGGGGGAGACAAGCACCTCAACCCAGCTAAGCCTGCATCCAGAGGCATGTTTCTGAGTCTTTGCTCGTCATCAGTCTGGAGCAGCATGACTTACGAGTTGGAGATGCCTTTCAAGCTCTTGTAAACATATAATAATTCTATATTTTTTGAATATATTAGAAATATATAGAATCACACTATCCTATTGACATTGAGATATCTAAAATCACGTAAAGCATGCAAACATATTTCCCGTCAAGTATTTTTCAAATGAATTTCCATTAAAAATTTGTTTCCAGTGAAGCAAACTTCAACGTATACGGATTGTGATTTACAATTAGAATTACTTTCAATCCCATTCGAAGTGTTATAAGCCATAACAAAATTAATGGATATAACACTTCGGATATCATGAAAGATTTTAGTATATTTTTGACGTTAGCGCATTCATTATATGTTTTCATTTATTCCGAAAAACTCAAAATGGTCGCAAGTTAAATTTGATGTGATTTCACGGCTGTTTAAGCAATCATGAGTGTGGTGAATTTTCACACACGTATTCATTAGTTACAATTTATTACACATCTAACTATCAGTAAACACACACACACCACACACAAATATATACTCACATGTATATGTACATAAATAAATGTATGTGTTTGTATGTGTGTACGTATGTGTGTACTATGTGTGTACCTATGTGTTTATGCATGAATATTCCCAACACTTCGAATACGAGCGATACGAATACGTGCGTCTAATCGTGATGGATAGTAAAGTTAGGTTGTGAATGATCACTCAAATCTCGCGCATAAAAAGGCCAGTCAGGAGAGAATGTATCCTGATTAAATATGTACCAAAGATATAGCTGGTCAAGGACATACAAACCAGGCACTTTAGGATCACCATTGGAACTGCGCTTTTAAATTCAAGTAAGACGTGGGCTACTGCTAAACCAACCGGAAGAACAATAAGAAGCCAAAATACAGGAGATAATGGAACTATTCATGCAAGAAAAATATTGTGGGAACGTCGGTAATTGAGAGAACTTCGGTAATTGGGAGAACTTCGGTAATTCAAAGACAGACTTAAGTGAACAATATGGTGGTAAATACGAAAGCCTAAGACTTCGCTGGTCCGGATATATCAGAGACAGCATGTGGAACCGTGTTGTCGTTTTAAGATTTCTCCAAGAGATCTGAAGAGATCACTTGCAGTTCTTTAAGGGCGATATTTTAATAACAAAGTTAAACAACCCGAAGGCATAATGGACAGGGAGGGTGCGATCAAGGAAAGAACAGTAGCGTATTGACTTCACCTTAACTTCTCGAGATACCTTTTCAAAGATTCTTGGCAACTGAGGATTTCCCGTAAACGTGAAAGTATTGGATAATATATTATATTCATACAATTGAAAACAGAGGAGATAGGCTAAAATTTTGAGGTTTATCTTTCTGACAAATCAGCAATGTCATGGAATATATTATCAGAAAGGAAATGAAAATTGCCTCATTCTTAGAAGAATATTCGAAGAGAGTTTTAGATACAACTGCTTTCGTTTGTATTTTTTGCTATTATATCGGTTCCTCTAAGACTCGAGATTGTTTTCGCCCAATAAGAAGCTACTTTATACACAGTGTTTGCCCTAAAACGACTAGGTGTTGAATGAATTGCTTCTCATTCGAAAAGGTATATACCTTTAATTTTTATCCGTTGACGAAATTGAAATGGGATTGTGTATCACAAAAACTCAGTATGGCCGGGAAGTTATGATATTCGTACCAAGACTTTTTAAGAGCAGCCAACAGCACTCTTGCAAAGGCAACAGAAATTTTGAGTTATTCCCATAGAATAGAAAAGAGTGTGATGTTAAAATATTTGAGATTGTCTTCCTTCTACAATGTAACAATGTCATTAAAATCACAATGGTTACAACAATACAGTCACAACAACGGGAAGACTTGTGGGTGAATGTGAAAAAGAAATCAATAAAATACTCAATTTTTTCCAGGAAGAATAAAGAAGTGAATGACAGATACAGAAAAGATCATGTGGGTTTGAAGTAAAGATATTCTTTAAAATGAACACCAAAAACCAATATTTCAATCAAAAATAGTTAAAATTTCAAATTTGAAGGTTTCATCTTATCTTATTTTAGATTTATCAAAAAAAAAAAAAAGGCTGCTTAGAGTTGTGGTTACATACAAAGATATACTTACAGTACGATCATTCTATATTCGCGTGCGTGGTGTTGTTCATACCTGTGTTTTTATACATAACATATTTAAAACTTAAAAAAATTTCCTGGATTGCATTTTTATAGTCGAACATGATAAAAGAATGTTTTAATATGTTCATATTTTAGCATTTTCAAATCATTTTGTTGTAGTACTGTATTTTGATAGAAAACCTGTAGGAAAGTAACTTAATACATGTTGATATATCGCGAAAAAATTGCTAAATATCTTATATTTGAAATAAACAGTGAAAAAATGACATATGCAATTCCTCGTATATTTACGTATGTGACGACATGAGGTGCTGTGCACATGTGTTTAGGTCTGAATTCGAGGAAAAATTGGTTCCCGATAGCAAACGACAAGAAGGGAGAGGGAAGGAGAGAAAATGTTGAAAACTCTCTGAACGAAAGAACAAAACGTATTGTTTGACAATCGTGTTCATTATACTGCTTGCATTTCAGACTTGTCACGATTATCGGGGAAATGCAATTTTGCAATGTGCCGCAAAGAAATGAAAATAAAAATATTGTAATATATGAAAAGACTTTGTCTTTCGTTTTCCTTTTTCGCTTGTTCTCATTGTCTTCTTCATCCATCTTTTCCTGCTTTATCCATAACGTTTCCACGTCTTTGTCGTGCTTTTCTTTATCTACTTTGGCGTCCTCTTTCAATAGTCTTCAATGCAGTAGAATCGGTCTTCAAATAATGAAAGCAATACTAACGTTAACCAGGGTATGGTGAAGTGGGGTGATAAAAGGGGTTCGAAATGCTCTTGTGTTTTATACATCATTATTTCACAATGTATCAAAAGAGCAAAGTAGAAAAAAAATTATGGGAGCTTGGTTATGGATATCCCTGCACAAGATGTTCAAATTGTTATAGACGTTCGGGTACATTTTCCTACCTAGTACTCTTCATCCTACATTCAACAAGTTACCCATTTTCGTATCACATGGGTAGATACCACTGAAGAGACGATCAACGTAATGGCTGCATTTAAGACGTAGATGTATAAGTGAACACGAAATTTATACTGTTGGTTTATATAATCAGTTAACCCCTTTGTTGGGAATTATATCAACATTTAACTTAGCATATGGATTTTAATTATCCCTTTATTAGTTAAATCGATAACATCGTATAATAATTCATTTCCTATCTTTATATGGGAACAGAAAGCTAATAGAAATTGCCGCTTTTGCTTACATTCGTTCGCAACAGATTTAGAAACAATCTTAGTTAGCTGTCAGGTTTTCATTCAGAAAATTAAGTTGCGCTCTAAAGTTAAAATGCCTTCAATTATGCTGCTGCAGCACCGCTAGAAATTTATGCTGCTGAATGAGAGAATATTATACATAACAATAATTATCATTTGTATTGATTTCTTCTCTCTCGATTGAAGCACTTCATAATTTAAAAGAGGGGAAATGAATAAATGTCATCAACATCCTATCTTTCCAAATGGCATTTTTGCCGTCGGTGATACGAAATGACAATGCAAAGAGGCAGGTGAACTCAGTCAGCTCATCATACGCTTAACTCTCATTGAACAGTGGTCGCTACAACGTCAGCTACGCATTACTTAATTGTTGGAATTTAGTCAATAATTCTTTTAAAACTTGAGATGTTTCCAACCTGATTTCTAGTGCTACATTAGCGTTTTCTGATGAACTTTAACATGTGAGATCAAGTGAATATTCGTCGAATATAATGATATAAACAATATATGGCATGGAACGTCGAATATTTGAATTGGAACTTCATTGAACTTTTATATATTATACAAGCTTCATAGTATCAGACATTCGCAATGCAGCCCTTTCATTTAACCTTAACTTTATACATTCGATTTTCAGCCTTTGTGTGGTTCATAAGATCAGTCTACTTTAACAACATACAACACCTAAATAGACAAGTATATGTTAATCAAAACCAAGTGAATTATTCACAAAATAGTACTCATTTATTAATTCTACGAAAAATCGTACATTTATTTTTTTACAAACTCCCTATCCTTATTTGATTAACAATGAATGACTTCTCCATTACATAACCTAGACATTACCAGCTCAGTTGATGTTATTGTTTCCGCGGGTAATACGAGGGTAGGCTGAAGAATGCATTGGCTGTTTATGAAAGAGTGATGCTAGATCTGTGAAATCTTGTATGCATTAATTTTAACCCTTCTTATTAATAACTGCATCGATTCTGTCCAGGTAAACTGACATCTGATTAATCGAAGTTTTCAAAAGTAACTGGTAGCATCAGCAGTATATCATCACAGGTTCCCAGCGAAACGGTTTCCTTTTATGTTGGGGAACAGACGAGAGTCAGATGGGGCCACATTAAGAGAATAGTGAGGGGGTCAACCAGTTCAAAGTCACAGTTGCCCCAGCAGTCATTGAAACCGAGATCTTGTGTAATTGAGCATTGTCCTGGTGAAAGGTGACCACTTTCCTTGGGCGTTTGGTCTTGCTAGCCTTTCGTAACTGCTTCAGAAAGTGAGCATAGTACGCTCTATTGATGGCGAGGCCCTTTTGAAGATAGTCAATAAACCTAATGATTATTGGAGTAAAGGCCATCACCTTCCACGCAGATGGAATGACCTTGACCTTCTTTAGATAGGCGAGTAAGAGTGTTTCCACTGCATTGATTATTGCTTTGTCTCTGATCAAAGTGATGAACAAAACACATATTCTGGGACAGGAAGAGTTCAAGGAAACCAATTGGATCTGTCTCAAACAATACCAATTTTTTCCCCGTTGTGATTTACCTGGTGCGCTTTTCATCATGTGTTAGAAGACATGGCATCCACCGGCCGGATACCTTCGTCATGCCAAGTTCATTGTGCAGAATGTTCTCAATTGTTTCATGGGTTATGCTAATAGCATTGGTTTTTTGATTATTACCACGAGAATGAAATCAAAAACGTGTATAGATATGTACCTACACACGAACATTTATAAATACCTATTATCATATATACATAAATACATATATACATATGCAAACTAAAATCACAAGTAGAAAATATTTGTTAATCAAATGAGGATAGGGTATTTGTACAAAATAAAAGTACGAATCTTCAGAGAATTAATAATTAAATACTATATTGGTAATAGTTCACCGGGTTTCGATTAACACCCCCTTGTCCATTGAGGTGTTGTATGTCGTTAAATTAGACTGATCCTGTTAGCCCCACTAAAATATTGAATCATTATTTAGACAAACTGTTTCAAAATGTTACCGATGGGATTCAATAGGCTCTAAGTACATTTTAAATTTGGATTCATCATGAATTAAGTTATATATGAGTCATATCGTTTAATATCCAACAAAGTTTAAGTATTGTTTTTTTTTAATATTTAATACACATACGGCGGTTAGCTGGCATCATTTCGGGGTCGATAAACTAAGTACCTGTTTAGTACTGGAGTTGATGTAATCGACTGACCCACTCCCATGAAATTACTGGCCTTGTAAGTATATAAAAAATGAAAGTCACAAGTTGATGGAACCGTTAGCATGCAGGACAAAATGCTTAACGGAATTTCGACCGTCGTTACGTTCTGAGTTCAAATTCTGTTGAGGCCGACTTTGCCTTTCATCTCTCAGGGCGGTAAAATAAGTATAAGTCATGTACTGTGGTCAATGTGATCAACATAACTCCTCCCACGACAATCCTGGCCTTATGCCAAAAATTGAAATCACAACAAAGAGCAAAAAATACGTAAATTATATACACAGCAAAGGCTGCGAGAGCACGCCCGGCGAAATGCTTGGCGGTATCCCGTCTCTGTGAAGCTATTGCGTGAGTCTATGTTGAACTGTTTATTGAATTGTTGCCGTTGTTGATGCGTTAATTTGTTATTTTGCTTCCCGTTGTGGAAAATGGAGAAGGCGCTGGAGGCAGGCCCAAGTTATGCGGCCGCAACGAGCAAAGGAATAGACACGCGAGATAAAGATGGAGCCTAGAGATAATGGTGGAGGTCCGCGAGGTAAAAGTGGAGCCTAGAAACATAAAGGAGAGTCAGAAAGTAATCACAAAGGAAGGAAATATTTTGAAGCTGACACCGCCTGAAGAGTTATTGGCCAACGTGACAAAAAGAACGGTTATATTTAAAACCATGAAGGCAGCCACGAGAAAGATAGAAATCACACCAACAGAGGCTATAGAGGAATGTGTTAAGAATATAAAAAGATTCACAGCATACATTACGAGAGGGAGAAGATGCGCCACTGTGGAGGTGCCGTTTACAACAGAGGAGGAAGCAATGGAGTACTCCACAGAGGCAATAAGGACAGACGAATGGGTGCTCTTGTCTTCGTACTACGGCAAACGTGTGGCCAAGGTGCGAGTGGGCAAGGTGCCACCCCAATTGAAAGAAGAAAGGCTGATGGCAGCCATAATGTTTAATATGAAAGACGGGAAGATACAGAAGGCCCAGTAATCTACCCGAGAAGGTAGATTACTGGGGATATGGGATCGAATTAACGATTCAGGCAACAACAAAGGACTTGAACAGTGTGGTGGAGGAGATTTCGTTGTCAGAAGATGTGATGTAATAACAGATTGTTTATAAAGCGCTTGAATCAAATGTACCGCGATATCCTTTGTGTTCTGCTT
>NC_068992.1:16693540-16694681 GCF_001194135.2 Octopus bimaculoides
TATATATATACAGCAATATGAACATATCAACCTACACGCACATAATATGTGAGTGTGTACGTATACATGTATGTACGTGTGTAAGAGTATATGCATGTCTACTGAGAAAAATCTCGCTATATTGAGGACGTCACGCTTCGTACTTCTATTATTGTCTGCGTTAATTTTACGCAGGACTAAAATTCAAGCATTGCACTGTTTGTGACGCCTGTATTCCTGTTCAATTAACATACCGAACATGTAATACATATTCTGAAGAGAACGAAAACAAAATTAACATTCTTTAATTCTTGGAGAAAAGATACTATCACAAGATCCTTCTTTATTAATACTGAATAAATCAAACGCTATGAATTGTAAATGATAATATAATCAGATGCGGTATCTGTATATTCAGCAGCATCGCAGCGTCTGTTTAAGATGAAGCTTAGAACATAAAAACAAAAAAAATGTATAAGGGTATGGCTAAAGTATCCTGAAAGATGTTAAGGTTGAACAAGAAGCTGACAGGAAAGAAAGAAGAACGTTCGACCGTAAATATATGTTGATGTAAATCAAAATTCTCTTCCCATCTCCAATGTAAATATCGGTTTCAAATGTTGGCACAAGACCAGTAGCCTCGACGGAGAGGGTACGTGGATTATATCGAACCCAATGCTCAACTGCTACTCACTTTATCGACTCGGAAATGATGAAAGGCAAAGCAGACCCACGGTGGAATGTGTACTAGAACCGAAAGACGGATGGAATGCCGCTAAGCATTTTGTTCGGCCTGTAAACGGTCCTTCAAGCTCATCTCTAACGTAAATATCAATGTACTTTTTATCACACAAAAATTATGTAGATATATGTATATATGAGTGTGTGTGCGCTGTGTTGTATGTGGGGGGTTGTATAGATATACATATATCACGACATAAACGTGGATGTTGCGTTAGAGCAAGCAATACTGCAGTGGTCAAATTAAGAGAAACTCTCATATTGCTTATGAATGCGAAAATGGCTCTTCTTTATATCGGTAGCGAGGAGATAAATCCTTGCAATTTGCAACTAGTCCAATATATATATATATATATTTGTACACATGTATGTATGTATGTATGTATGTATGTATGTATGTATGTATGCGCTCATGCTAACG
>NC_068992.1:16694702-16695972 GCF_001194135.2 Octopus bimaculoides
ATATATATATATGTATGTATGTATGTATATATGTATGCATATAAAGTTTCTTGCATAAGTGTATTGTGCCTTTCCATGTTTCTCTTTGCATACGTTTGGCCTAATATTGAGCCTGTAAGTGGAACATGGGCAAATACTTGAGAAATCTGCTTTGCAATCACGTGATTTCGGTCAGTATTCAATTGCGTTGCATAACGGCTTTCGTGGGGGTTATTTTCTACATTTTCCGATTTACACATTTATTGTTTGTCTTCGTATTTATCAATATGCAGATGACTAAGCACTTGTCTTCAAAAGCAGCATGGAATAAAGTTCATTGGCATTTTAGAGCTATGTGTCAGGATTGTATGTCCAAATTTTTATAAATGATATTCTCTTGTCATAGCATTGCTGTCCATTCTTGGGAATATAATTCTTCCTCAATTGTCATTTATAGTAGGACCACGTTTGTCTGCTACGAACAATGAACGACTCATGTTAGTTGTAAACGTCAAATGGAATTTTCAAAAGATATATAATGACTCTAACTTTTCAATAATAATTCTTTTAATTTGAATAAATATATCAGAGCATGGCTTCTCTTTCTTCCTGCACAGATTCTGATACTATAGAAGAACTACGATTTATACTGATTTCCAATTTTGTCCCAAGACCAGCAATTTCAGTGAAGCGGATCAGTTGATGAGATCGATCTCACTGCGCTACTGGTATTTATTTTATCAACCGTGAAATGAAGAAAAGTATAGTCGATCTCGGCTGAATTTGTTATAAATAGAGATGAAATGCGGCTAAGCATTGTGCCTAGTGTATTAACGAAGCTGACAGTTTGCTACCTGACACTAGGATTAATGTTAGCTTCATTTTGCATTAGATTATTCTAATTATTTACTAATGTACTGTAGAAATATATTAAATAAAGAATGATTTAAAACCCGAAGCCAGTTTCAAGGAGAATATGCATCAAAATGAGCAGCACAGTGCCAATGTTCGAATTTAATATACATTATAATAAGAAATTGCAGACATGCTAGTGTTCTGGAACGGGCTTGCTATCAAATCATGTTGTCAGGAATTCAGACAATTTTGCGGCACATTGGGCTAGTGTCATTGTTCTACTATTGCCTCGGGCCCCTCATAGCGTGTATACGGTCGAGATAAACTGAAAATAAACTCATCGTCTCTACATACACACGTTGGTATACATATACATATATAAAGATATGTATATGTCTCTGTGTATATATATATATATATATATGTATGTATATAT
>NC_068992.1:16696767-16698364 GCF_001194135.2 Octopus bimaculoides
ATATATATAATCATCCTAAATTAACCCCTCGGAAGTATCATTACGGCCATTTCTATTAAAATCTACAACCTATCGGCAAACTGGGAGAACTTTAATACAGATGTCCCGTTTTATAATTAAGCCCTACATCCCCGACACCAAACGCAAAACCAGATTAGCTAATGTCTCATCTGACATTAATCCAGAATTTATTAGAAGAATTTCTTCCGTAGATTATAAACGTATGAAAAAAGCTTTTTGTTAACCATACTAAACTTGATAACGTACTTTTTAGTAATCGTAACAAATATAAGCCCTTTACATATGAACACCCTAATGCAGTAAGACACACTGAATCTAGAAAAAGAGCAATTATTTGGTTTGTTCTGCACCACCTCCCACCCAATTTCTCTCAGTCAAAACGTTACCAAGACTTTTCTTTAAGATTCTGGAATTAAATGTTCATAAGCACCACAAATATTACCCTATATATATAACAAGTATTATATAAAATTATTTTACTCTATCACGCTTAATTTGGGTTCTATTATTGCATCCATAAATAGAAATAAACTCCTAATTCAAAGGAGTAAAAGCTTATATCATCGTAAGGTACCTAATATAAGTCCAAATAATATAAATAAACCAATAAAAGTAATTCTATCTAAATATAAACGCAAACAATCCCAACTAAACTAAGCCAACTCGCCTCAACCTTAAAAAATCCGTGTAAAATTACAGATAAGAGTGCGAAAACATGTAGCTGTAGAGTCCCTCAATTATGTCCACTCGTTGGATTTCCTTTATGTAAAAGCGTAATTTATAAATATAGCGTGGCAAATGACAAGCATCAAGTAAAAGTAAATATAGGAAACACCTTAGATTTTAAGACACGAAATATTATCCATTTCAAATCATTCAATAAGCTAAATTACAAAGGCTCAACGGCACTAGCTAGATACATACATGATTTAAAATTACAAAACATCAATTACACATTATATTTGTCTATTATAGATGAGCCCCATCCACCCACATCCAATACGATTATGGCTAGATGTAGAATGTGCATAAGTGATTCCTACACTATTCTTCGCGTATATAATTCTGCTATATTAAATACGTTCTCCGACCCTATTCATTCGTGTAATGACAGATATTACTCTACTTTCTGGGAACAAGTCAAAATAGAAATAAAGTAACTGGCTTAGGAGACTTCTTGGAGTTTTAAGTTTTTGCATCAATAAACGAATAGTTTATGTTTTCAAAGCATCAACTAAAATATTAACCTCCATAAAACTTTGTAAGAAAAAATAAATGAGAGTTGTTCTAACGTTTCCTGTCGTACTGAGTATAGATTCTGAATAGCTTTAATATATGTGTGTGTGTGTTTGTGTGTGTAAGTGTGTGTGTGTGTGTGTGTATGTGTGTGTGTGTGTGTGTCGGTGTGTGTCGGTGTGTGTGTGTGTATGTATGTATTTATATACTTATGTATATAACTTGCAGTCAATGAAACGCAGTCAAGACACTATTCAGTAAACATTCAAATATATTTTGACCTGAAGACTTTTAACAAATTTGCTCTTAGAACAGACGATATATGTATATATATATATAT
>NC_068992.1:16698531-16700384 GCF_001194135.2 Octopus bimaculoides
GTGTGTGTGGGTGTGTGTGTGTGTGTGTGTGTTTATAAAGATAAAGTGAGAGAGAGAGAGAGAGAGAGAGAGATAGAAGTGGTGAATGCATCTTCAGTAATTCTTCTTCAAACTCTAAAATATCTAAAGGAGATTTAGTGATACAGTACCTGCGCTAAGGTTTTAATGCGAATATTTGAATTCATTAATACTACTGAATGAAGTTCCAGGCACGGAATCATATCAGAGGCATTATTAGATATACTCTGTTCATGTACGCATACACATAACAATATACCTTACATTAATTTCGAGTAACTTGACGTCAATGAATGCAGAAAAGGAAAGTATTCTGATTAACATCATCAATTGAACTTACCGAAATATAAGTTACTGAAAAATCAAACTCAAAATCTTTGTTTCAATCCATGATTTTTCTTTCTCTGTTTTTGTTTTACATAAAATAGTACATCAAAGACAGATCTCGTAAAAATTCACTTCCCTTACTTAGACGAAATTACATTTTGATTGTGATTATATCCTGTTTAACCTGATTTATAAACTTTAAACTTTATATTCGAATTTCATAATCTCGACGGTATATGTCGGTATGTCTGGAATGGAATCAAAGGACTCTAATATATTCTAACTAGATTCAGTTCAAGCTAGAGATGAATTATTCGCAATAAATTTTCAATCAATATTAAATTTCAAGTTTTGAGTTTTCATCATCCAATTAAGGAATTATGCTGTATAGAAAAGAAGAGTAATATTCGGGTAGAGATAATTTGGAATTTTACAAGAAGAAATATAAAATATGGCCGCCAGTTGTCTGCATGTTAATATATGAAACTCTACCTTTCGTTTTAGGGGACACAATATGGAGTCTAATTATGGATAATCACTGGTGTCTCTCTTGCGATGTTATCTACTCATGACTGATATATATTTGTATCTAGCCGCGGGTGACAATCAGAAAACAAATGTGCGTTCACGGTATAGCAAATCAGAATTTCTTACAGTGTTAGTGTTGATCCAGACTCAACTACATCTATTACACTTTAATGCAAATACTTATAATCCGTGCAAAAATTGGCGAAAATATTAAGTAATCATATCAGTATGATTACAAATATCAAATTGTAGAGACGGATCTAAATATTTTAATGCACTTACCTTTATAGTCTACAGTGGAATCTATCTTCCCCACTATCTATGATTTCTATATGTCAGATAATACTAACTGAAACGATATATATTAAATCTATAGTTGAACAGCTCTCTTTGAAATACAAAATCCTATATTCCAATCTACCAAATAATTAATGGTCCGATCCGCAAAGGTGCTCTTGATCTTCAGCTGAAAGTTAGCCCTGATTCTGAAAATCTAATTCAATCTAATTTGTGGGATGAATCATGAACTTCGATCTACAAATGTATTTTCCAGTTTATGCATTGTATTTATCAATAGGTAAAGAACTGACGGGCCCGTTGATAGACATTGATGTATTGCGTGCAATAAGTATGGATTTTTAGGCATGCTAGACTCTCACCATGTTGCTGTGAATGTTTACACGACCGCTGACTTTGGTGATCACAGCTCAGGTAGAAGTGCAGCATACAGTCAGTGTGAGTCATTTCCTTGCATCTGTACTTAGGATCTGTTTCCTGCAGATATATTATTGCTTTGTTGAGAAGTGTTCATTGCCTGAAAAATATTTTCAAGTTTAATAAAATTTAATATGTATAGAATACATGAGGTGTCATTGTTGGCCCCAAGCCCCAATGAAGACCCCCTCCACAGGAGCTAACTTAAAAGTATATGCATTCTCTGAAACTAGAATGCATATATGTATGTATATGCATATATATAT
>NC_068992.1:16700580-16702510 GCF_001194135.2 Octopus bimaculoides
TATATATATATATTTATATGTATATAAGTATATATGTATGTATGTATGTATGTATGTATGTAGATATTTGTGTCTGCGTTTGTCCCACCACCATCGCTTGACAAACGATGTTGATGTGTTACGTCACCGTAACATAGCGGTTCGACAACGTGACCGATAGAATAAGTACTAGGCTTACAAAGAATAAGAAATGGGGTCGTTTTGTTCGACTAAAGGCGTTGCTCCAGCATGGCCGCGCTCAAATGACTAAAATATAAGAGAATAAAAGAATATACATATGTGTGAGTATATATATAGATATATGTGTGTGTATGTATGTGTGTGTTTGTGTGTGTATGCGTGTGTCCATGTTAGTGCGTGCGTGTGCGCATGTGTGTGTCTTTGCGTGTGTATTTGATCCCCATTCCTCGCTTGACAACCACTATTGATTTCTATATCAACTATCAGTTGTCACTAATACATAAATACATACACACAAACATGTATATGTATATTATATATTTACATACACATACATATATGTATGTATGTATATATATATATATATATATATATATATATATATATATATATATATATATATACATATATACACACATTCATACATTCATGCATACATACACACATACCTACATCCATACATCCATACATCCATACATGTGTGTGTATATATACATACATACTTAAACTTGTGAGATGAACAAATTAGTTAGCTTCCCGAACATGCAATCACATATTAGACTTAATTAATCAGAAATAATAAAAATTCTTTTAAATTTTACTATTGTAACCCTCGTGTATTTCCAATTAGAATATTTAGTCATTTTAATATCCAATTTTAAACCAATCTTTGACATTTATTACCGAGTTATGTTCTTAATGCATTTATTTAATTAATTAGCTAATGTTAAACTATAAATTATTACTCTTACACGAGACAAATATTAACATTGAAACACGTTTTTACTGCATTAATCATCGCACAGCCTGTGCAAAATATCTATTGATCAAATTTTATAGAAATCTACGTGAATGTAGTTATATAAAGTTGGTATTTATATAAGTTTATTTACTTCCTAAAAAACAATTATTAAAATGCCGCCGGGTTCGACGATTAATCTTCCGTTTTCTGTTTGTTTATTTCGTGTGTTTCGATCAACCAAAGTTATATATACATATTTTTTTTAAATATTGTATTCACGTACATACATACATATATTTTTCCCAATGCAGCTTCGGCACAGAAACGAACATAGGCATTGGTTGAAGTGATATATGAGTTTGTTATTAGTAGAGTTGGATGAGGAGAATCAAGCGTATTTTGGAGCTAAATTCGAAATCATATCAAGTTAACTGATATTGCTTCTTGCAATTTTGCAGAGGTAAGACGCAATTCTTATTTCATTTGTTTGTTTTTTTTTCAAACCCGTGAAAGTCTAGTGTTAATTTTTGTGACTTAGGACTATTTTGACTCCAATTTTAGCAAAGCTGGTGCATAGGAGACCGCCCTTGTGATATATAACCCTTATATACATATATATATATATATATATATACATAATATATATATATATTTTGCCTATACGGTTTCAGCTTGCGGCCACTAACATTAATATATCTAATGAGATATTAATGTTAATGTTCTTTATATATTTTTAAAAATTATATAATTTTTACTCAGGGACTAGTAGACGCGACACCGTTCGGTAATCGGTGCGCATTCAAAACAGTGATCAGTAATTTTACGAAACTGGTATGCTTTTAAATCTTTTTAACAATTCACAGTAATGACTTTTATTACTGTTATTCCTACCTTAGTTCATCAAATTGTATATATGTATCGTTACTGTTAATAAAAAATCCTTTAATTCTTTTGATTTCCAATGTGCATTTTCGTTTATATATATATATATATATGTATATATATATA
>NC_068992.1:16702974-16707866 GCF_001194135.2 Octopus bimaculoides
AAGTACCAAATGAATTAATATGAAATACTTATTATATAAAGATAGAAAAATTATTTAAAAATATCATAATATCAAAATAATAACCATTCAATAATCATCCCTTCATCCATTATAATAACATGTATATTATATACAAAAAAACATCTTACATAAATTATCATTGTTTTAAATTATCATAATATATAGAGTAATTTGCCATTGTAAAAATTGCATTTTTTTAATATTTCGTGGACGTTCAGAAATCCGATAATCCAATATAATTATAATATCGTTATATGAATTTAATTCGTTGCTATTAAGATTAGCTGTATTGTTTTTGTTATATGTAATGTGGCGTGTTTCTTTTTTTTTTCAATTCTGCGTCGTTTTAATCTATTTATGCTGATTTTTATCCTATGCACATAAACTTCAAATATTTTAAATATTTTCTTATGTTTCAATGTTTGTAAAATATTTTGGAATAATATAAAAATATTATTACAATGTTTGTAATAACATCTTTGCGGGTAATTTTTAAAGTGCACGTACAGTACATTTATTCACTCTTTTCATTTTTTAGTTTGATTTCATTTGATTTCTTATGTTTCGCTTTGTTTGTTTCCCGGACATAACATACATTCATGCATGCACATACGTACACATATTCACACACATCGCACCCACTTTCACACACATACGCACGCACATTCTTTTATACTTGTATCACTTAACACTTATCAGCCAGTATGCCGAATATATATTATTATATACATATATGTGCGTGTATATATATCATAGTTTTAAAAATTAACGAAAGTTAATACACACACGCACATAGAGAGTGAGAGAGCGAGAGAGACGCAGAAGAGTTAGAGACCGTTGTCTGTATGCGTAAATGGACGTGTGTGTGTGTGGTGGTGGTGGGGGTGGAGGCGCCTATCGAACGACTGGCCGTTACCTTAGCTTTGAATATGTCTTTGAATATAGAAGCCAATGTCTCCCAAAGAGAAATTTCATAGACACAGATACCATACAGATGTGATGTCAATTCACACTGCAATGTTGCATGCCAAGAATGATGGATGCAGCCTGACTGTTTTTCTTTTAGTTGTTACTTTTTCTTGTCCTAGATTCAGTTCTTGTTTCTTGTGATACATTGTCGGGAAACATTTTTCTCCCTCTTTCTCTTTACTGTCAACATATATGTCAGTTTGTGCATGTGTAGAAGTGCTTAGGTTCACTATTTTAATACGGCTTTCTGTTGGAGAGACTATGCAAACTTTTTTTCTTCAACATAACATTAATATTGCATGCAAATCTACTCTATCACTATAGCACTTTCAATTCAGCGATCAATTTTTTGAGAAATTATTTGCATACGGGCATGTAAAAAAAGGTTTACATATTTTACCACATAATATATTATTGACAATGCAGATAAAGTGATAAATTATTTGAAACCTTAAACCTGAAACACCAACAACATTTTGTGTGTAGAGTGATTTTGTGGCTATCGAGTTGTTTTGAGTCATTTCTAGCAATGCTGGTGTGTGTGTGTGTGTGTGTGTGTGTGCGTGTGTAAGAGAGAGTGCTTTCGTGTTTCAAAGATTTTGCTGATAACGAGACGAGTTTATTTTAATAATTTTAAAGCTGCAATTCTTTTTCTAGACATGCATAACAAAGGTAACACCTAATGTTTTGTCTATAATTCTCTTCAAGCAAAAATATTACTTGACAATCGTTTTCTCGCTAAATTCTGAAGAAGTTTCTTAAAAATAAACTTACGCAAGAATGGTGAAAGATTCTAACAGCTAATCTATTTTGCATCTTTAATGTAATTGATTACACTTCATACTAGACCGTTTCTTTAAATGGGTGGGGGGCACTAACCGAAGTGCTTATTAATTCATAGATTTTCAACTGCGACATTGATCTCAACTAATAATGATAATAATAATAATAATAATAATAATAATAATAATAATAATAATAATAATAATAGTAATAATAATAACAACAACAACAACATCCTACGCAAAACACTTTCAATGCAGTAACCATAAGAGCATCACAGCAAACCACAGCACATACCCAAGTCACACAGAGCTGTGCTCGGTATTGAAGTGAAAGCACGTTATAAAAATAAAACTACTGAATCATAATAATAATAATAATAATAATAATAATAATAATAATAATAATAATAATGATAAGGAAACTCCAGAAGGAGTCACCGAAAATAAGAATTGCAAAATCCTGTGGGATGCAATGATCGAGTGCGATCACCCGACAAAACATCGGAAACCGGACATTGTTGTTGTGAATAAAAAAGAAAGAGCACGCAGGATTATCGACATGCCCTGGTGGCAACAGGATCAGTGTGAAAAAAAAATTAAAAATAAACCACTATGACGATATGAAGTGGGAAATACGGAGGTTGTGGTCAATGAACAGAGTAGACGTGATACTAATAGTAACTGGTACACTTAGAAGTATCAGCATTCAACTACCAGCATTGCTGAAAAAAAAAATCGGTGTAAATGTGAAGGTAGAACATCTAGAAAAACAGAATTGCTTGGAAGTGTGCTCCATTCAAGATGATGAAAACCTTTGAGTATCGAAAAGTCTATCCAAAGCGAGTACAGCGACAGTAGGCGCCGAATTTTAAATAGAAAAGGGCAGCAATATGTTTTGATTTGCGTGTGAAGCCAACGAAGACACATGACTTTTTCCAAATGGTAGCAGTAGATGAAGCGTGAAAGTATCGTTACGATCCAGAAACAATAGACCAGTCCATTGAATGATACCGTCACATCTCCTAGGATTACGTATTTCTAAGCGAGCTATCGGCACAAAATGTCATGATTTTTTTCTGGATTCACATCGGCGTCATTCAGCTTGATTTTCTAGAACGTAGCTGAAGTGTAAAAAACTAATGGCTGATTCAAGAGCTTCTTAGAGAAGACACCACAAAGAAGAATTGAAACAAGAATCTGAAAAACGTTGACCTTCACCTTGACAAAATGTAATCACACCCATATTTGGCAACAGCACAGGTAATCGACAAATTAGGCTATTCAGCCTAACCAACAATGCTGTCCTGGTCTGGTGTCCTCTGCTTCCAGAAAAAGGACAGTCTTCGAAGACTCTAGGGAAAGTTTCATGAGCTCGTTTCAACGAAACTGCAAAGTCATCGTTTGTGATGGAAATTATGTTAAGCAATTCCTTTGAACGAAAGAAGAGTTAGAACAGGCGCAATCTGAAAGACCCATCTACGATAATAAAATGATTATGCTCACCTTTGAATTACTTTCTAGTTAAAGCGTGATTTGCACTGACTTTCAATAATCATTGTTAACTAGTAAAATCTAGTAAAGGTTTTCTGGAAGGCTTTTGGAGAGATGCAGGGACAAAAATGCTACTTATTTTGTTCAGCAAGAATTATTACGAAAGCCATCGATATGAAAGTAAGGGGAAATATGATAAGTATAAACGGAAGCTTTGCAGAAAAGGAGCAAAAATGCTTCTCATCCTAGACTAAATATAGCCCTGTAGGAAGCAGATAGAAAACAACAGGAAATGATATGACATAGACTACATGGAATCTAAAATACTTACGTTAAATCATGCTTAGAAACATGCGCTTTATCAATCTTGAAAAGAGAATTGTCGACGTGAACTGCATAATGTGCAAAGAAACAGGAAAAGGATAAGGATAATCAAACATAGACTTATGGCTACTTAGAAACGAATGAAATAGGCGACACGCACGAGCAGAGGTAGAAAAATTAAGGAGAAATTTCAAAACCTTACATGAATATTTAAAATAAATCTACATGTCCAAAGTAAACTAATATGTATCAATGATCTAATTAGTCCATTTCTAAGTCAGATGTATAATATCTTAATTTTAATGTGAGGCCAACAAGCATGATTAGACAGGAATATATGTCAGAAAATAATGGAAATAATGTTTGTTGTAAATATACACTTCAACAAGCTGGCATAGAAATATTACATTTGCCATGAATGCACCCTGTAAGGAACATTCTGCGACTTCAATATATAAACGATCAACTGTAGGGCTACAAAATATCTCATACGGAATGATAGTACACGAAAACATTTAGTAAGAAACATAGATAAAAGAAATAAACACTGCTTTTGTTTCATAAAGGGGATCACAAAAATATAAGGAAGTTTGTAGCGAAAATCAGAATGATGAGAAATATGATGGTATTTTCAAAAAGGTTAAAATCTAGAACTAAACCGAAAAAATAACTACAGTGTATTGCCCTCATAATCTAAGAAAACTAAACCCAGTACTGATAAAAACAAAGATAGCACAGTGAAGGTTGTTTTAGTCAAAGCTAAACACGAAGTATTTTTGACTGGGGTAAAAGACAAAGAATATATTTACCACAATTGCTGAAAGTATACAAACAGAGAGAATACCGAAAGTAACTACAGGAAAATCTGAGGAGCCCACATCAAATACGAATGCTCGGTTATTTATTTATGCATTTTTAAATGGAAATAATTACAGAAGTAAATGGAACGCAAGTTTCCATACTCTGTACATATTGCTGACATGTGCAAATGCCCACTGCATGCAATGGTACATTAGTGTTCCTTGCTTAACAGGGCGCGGGGATAGACAGTGCATGCTAGTTTGTCAATAAAAATCAAGCAAGCATTGGTTTATTTCCCATATTTAAATGCGACCGGACATTCTTTCATATCTAATAGCTGTATGTGTGTGCGTGTGTGTGTTTCTATGTGTGCTGTGTGTGTGTCCATGCTTTTCTGTGTGCGTGAGTGCGTGTATATACACATACATATATATATATATATATATATATATATATATATATACACACACACACACACACACACACACACACACACACACA
>NC_068992.1:16708702-16713702 GCF_001194135.2 Octopus bimaculoides
ACTGGAAAACAGCATGTGCTTTGAAATATACGTTTTATATATATATATATATATATATATTGTTAAACTTTTGGCACGCAGCTGTCAATTTTTTGGGGAATGGAAGTTAGTCGATTATAACGACCCCCTTTCACAAATGGTACTTCTTATTGGGCCCAAGAAGAGGAATTGGAACCCAAAATGAAAAGAATTACCGCTAAGAATTTTGTCCGCACGCTAACGATTTTGCCATCTCGCCGCTTTATAACCATCGATCCATCATTACACAGTTTGTAGAGCCTGAAACCGTTTTGAAACTACTGCTCTAAACCATACACCTATGTATCTTGACCTTTCTCATTTAGCTTCTAACTTCTCTTGTGTTTCCACTATACCGTTAACGTTATCCTAGTTTATTCTCTCATCTTTTTTCTTTAAGATTTATATCTTTCTGCCACTGTCTTTGTATGTTATTCAAAGAAATAATTCGTGGTTACTAACTCAGAGTAAATAAAATGCTCCAAAAATAGATATATCTTGCTATTTTTGTTTATGGTTTCATATATTTTTCATGACATGTCTTAATGAATGATCGCTATAATATTAACATTGGCTGCAAGCACGCTTCATTGCAGCTTAATTAATATTAAATTAATTATAGCTAAGAAATGAGAATCAACAAATAATATTAATGATGATAAAGATTGAGGATAATAACATCACTATTATCAGACAATATTACTATTATGCTTGCACACCCTACTAAAGATGGTGGTTGTGGTGGTGGTAGTAGTAGTAGTAGTAGTAGTAGTAGTAGTAGTAGTAGTAGTAGTAGTAGTAGAAGTAGTAGTAGTAGTAGTAGTAGTAGTAGTAGTAGTAGTAGTAGTAATAGTGATGGCATTTCTCATAGTTAGAGTAACTATTGCGCTGATGGCTGTGCTTTTGCCTGTGGCGAATGGTTTGTGGTGTTGCTGATGTTCGTATTGGTGGCGGATGTGGTGATGGTGGTGGTAGTTGTTGTTGTGGTGGTGGTGGTGGTGGTGGTATTCATGGTGGTGGTAGTGGTAGTGGTGGTGGTGGTGGTGGTAGTAGTGGAAGTGGTGCTAGTGGTGGTGGTGGTGGTATTGGTGGTGGAGGTGGTGGTATTGGTGGTGATGTTGATATCGGTGATTGTGGTGGTGGTGTTACTGGTGAAGGTTTTTGTGCTAGTTGTTGCAGTGTTGGTAGCCGTAATATTGGTGACCATGGTGATGATCACAGTCGTGATGGCGGAACTGACGTCTACGACGACAATGACGACTAGTGATAATGTTGATGATGACAACGACGACGATGATAACGATAAGGGTGGCCACGACGCCGACGCCGTCAACGACGACGATGATGACGTTAATGATGACAAGAGTTCACGATTACTACGAACATTTGACGTCTTATTACGCGATCTCAGATCGGGTTTCCGCTTATATATTGGGAGTTGATCTCAATCCAGATTCTCCTCTAGTCTGTTATTGCGCTGTGACTTGTATTCAAAATATATTGTCTTTCATGACGGCCTTGCAAAGGAAATATAAACAAGGAAACTGGTTCTTTTGCTGAGTTCATATTACACAGTCGGGGGCTTCGAGTTTCAATTCGTGGCCTATAAAATCAATATCAGTCATGTCGTAGATGTTGATGTAATCGAACCCTCCTTTCTTGTCTGGTCTTGTTTCTGTATTTAAATTTTTAGACATCGCAATAAAATAAAATATGTTCACGTGGTTCGTAGTTGTAAAAAAACATTTATAAAAAGAAATATATACACAACTGAGTAATTATATAATTATTTATAATAAAATAAATGTATTGGTTCACACCATAAATAATGCTTTTTTTTTTCTATACTTATTTCATTTTTCAAAATTAAGATAAACAAAATTCTTTTTTAAATCTAAAATATACTCTCCATCATTTTCTACAAAGCTCTTCCATCTATCTTGTAGACTTCCAAGGCCCCTCTTCCAAGATTCACTTGTCGGTGAAGAAAAATACTCCTTCAATACTGTTCTGATCTTGTCTACAGAATTAATAATATTTCCGTCCAAATGATTGATATTTTTTTTTTGTCATATCAAACGATGACGACTAAAGACAGAAGGGTGGGTCCTTACGTTCTGAGTTCAAATTCTGCCGATGTCAACTTTGCCTTTCATCCTTTCAGGGTCGATAAATTAAGTACCAGTTGCATACTGGAGTCGATTTAATCGAATGACCAAGAATATCGGGCATTGCGCCTAGAGTAGAAAATAATAAATTAAATACTATAACGAAAACAATTATTTAAATTGTACTGCCTATTTTACTGTTACCTATCCAATCAATGTGTCAAGTTATTGCGGAGCTTAATTATTATTTTTTCCTGAAACGTAAGTTGGGAAAACTGATATTTGTACAAGTTAGGTTGCTTCTATAGAATCCCAAAAGCAAAGCTGTCAAAATATAATATTTCTCCATTCTTTAAATTAATTATCTCGGTGATCATAACAACTTACAGAATGTCCACAAAGCGAATCTTGAGAATCATATTTTACAAAAGCACCTGCTTCAGATTCTAGAATCCTCTAAAGACGTAAAATATCCAATGAATCTGGCACCACAATTACCATTATATATCTATTTGCATAACTCAGCCATGGTAACAGTTATTCTATATAATTATTATGCTTGACGTGCACCATAACCTAAAAAAATTAAATAAAATAGCTTTATCTACATCGTGGATTGAATAATCATTTTTCCATTTTCGTTTGACGTAATTTCATTTCGTTTACGTAGCTTAAACCCTTGCAAACACCTCAATCTACATATTGAATTCTTCTCTAAATTATCTGTTTGACAATTCAAAAGAAAGCGATAATTGAAAGGTAATTGCTGACTCCCATCGGGCACGATATAATTTACTGGGCATCCAGCACTTTAAGTCATTTCGCATTTCTGCTAAAATCCATGTTTCTATTCATACTTCAGTGGTTTTATCCTTAGTTGTAACCACGCAAAGTTCTCAATTCCCTGTTCTCTGTCTTCTAAAATTACTATTTTCTTGACCTAGACGAACAAAAACAAACATTATTATAATTGATTTAATCAAGATTGAGAGCATAGAGATACAGCACAGAAAAATATATAACTTCTTTTTTAATGTATGCTTTTACAAATATATTTGAACGATTTAAATCGGGAAAATCGGTTTTCAAAATAAATGTTTGCTTCCATATTCAAATATATTTATATCCAATGTTAGCTCCTGTTTATCGACAAAGGAAATAGTGAAAACAATATTGAACTCTATAAAATATAAACAACACTGGGAAATTAAGGAGAATAATAAGTTCAATCGTTATAAATCTTCCATGAACATATTTTGTACAACACAGTCAAAAGAGAATGGTGAGATGCATTGGCCATCTTCAAGAACGCTGATACTGATGGCAATCAGGCGTAGAGCATAGGCTGTTGCAGCGTGTCACTGCATTCACTATTCCCGAGTCAGTATATTCCCAGGTCACCTTTGACATCCGTCGAACAAAGACTCAGTCAATCCTCATCTCCGTGAAATACTTCTTCATTTGCTGTCACCATGCAGAACCAACCGTCAAACCAGCCGGATCCTCAGAGAAAAGAACATGATCAGCAGAGTCCAAAACGGAAAATCAAGCAACATGTCCAAACAGACTGAGGTGGCTATCCTGAATTATATAACTAACAGGACGCATCGAAGTTTCTAAATAGAGTTGTTGGTTGGATACGAAATCCGACCAATTGTAACCCTAATCTAACGAAGCATCCGGTATCATGGGAGCCAAGTGGTTGCTAAGCGTTCCGGAATCTGTGCACGTGTTAGAGCTATAGAGCAAGACATTGGAGACCAAGGAACTAAAGATACGAACCTTTATTCTTCTGCATAAATATTAGCGGTGCCAAAACACCCTTGCACCAAATCATCCAAGATTTTTTACGTCTTTAGACACGCAGATAAAATCGCTTCGAATTTCATTGCCGAGCTAAAAGGAAAGCAACAACTTCGACATTTTTACCAGCAAAAGATTGAGACGAGGGCTCCAATTCGTCTGTATGATTGGGAGAGAAATGAATAAATTTAACTTCAGAACGAGTACAGGCATGCTTGCTTGTAATATTTGCAGGAACCTTGAATAATTCGTCGATCTATTTGAAGCCGTTACGGGACCTTGGTCAGGTAGTGGTTTTAAATAAAAAAAAGTTACCTTCGTTGAGTTTCCATATACATTTACGGCTACGAAATTCCTTATGGGAGAACACAAGACATGGTAGAAGACACTTGTTCGCAACGCCCCACACTGAGATCAATACCGAAACAAAATATTTGTGTAATGAATTTCATAACTACCCAGCAGCTTGTCAAAATTATATAGTGATGTGATAAATTATATTATTCTACAAAAGCGGAAAAAGAATCACTGGTGGTGCGTGTCTTTCAGATTCCAGACCAGATGGTATACCATTATTGATATTGCTAATCTTGTCGCATTTGGAAAATAATGACTACATATATTGGTTTCTAATTTCGGCACAAGGCCAGCAATTTCGACCTCGAAAAGATGAAGGACAGAGACGACCTCGGCGGTATTTGGACTCAGAATGTAAAGATGGACGAAATACTGCGAAGCATTTCGCCCAGCATCATACCTATTTATATTATTAGCAAAAACTGAAGAAAAAAAACCGTATCATTTAATATATCGTTAAGCCGAAATTCGACTAACATTAAATTATACGTCAGTGCATGCAGTACCATGTAGAAACTATATAAGCTCATGTTTGTTATTGGTATTTGGCTATTGCCACTTAGGTAATTAAAATACAACGATGTTTTGTTTGTAACTCTATCAAAAAACTACGCAAAGTGTTACAAGAATACTTGAAATTTTACCAAAATTGGCCAATATCTTTTTTTGTTCATTGAAGTAATCCATTCCTAAAATATTTTATTTCACCTTGTA
>NC_068992.1:16718702-16719702 GCF_001194135.2 Octopus bimaculoides
AACGAATATTTTCACTCCAAAGCAACGGAGAAAAAAAAAACATTTCTAACAATAAATGGACGTATGTTACTGCACATGAGACCGATTTGATTTTGTATTTGGGAGAAAGAAACTACTTAACTGTATTTTTTCTCCAGGAAGATGGAAAATATATACCTAAATTATTGTACATCATTGTTTCTCTAGGTTTGTTTAAGATTTCTTCTGTAACGCTTTCATGTTTTCATTTATTCTTATTAGTACGTCAATAAGCAAAAAGCCTTACAACGTACGTTCCGTTTCTATATATAGATTCACGTATCGTGATACCAATTTTCAGCTATACACGATGTTTCAATGACTGGAATAACAATCTGAAATCGAATAATGGGGTTCGCATACCGAAATAGATTTTGATTTCATAGTAATTCTCACATAGCTTGTTTCTTCATTATCAAGAGGCTGATTCAAGATTAAAAAAGAACCAATAGCGGTTCAAGAAACACTTCTCACGCTGAATCTCACTCATACACACTTATATATACACATGCGTGTGTGTGTTCGCACGAGCGCTTGTGCGAGTCTGTCATCTTATCTGTTTACAGTATGTATGAAGAGTAACATTGAAAAATTTTAAGAAACTCATTTCTTTTAATGAAGAGCTCTTATTCTTTTACCTCTTTCAGTCATTAGGCCGCGACCCTGCTGTGACGCCTTCTTGAACGGTTCAGTCGTACAAATCGCCGCCACGATTTGAAATTTTTAAATCTGGTATATATCATATTGATTATTTTCGCCGCACCGCTAATTTGTGGGGTTGTAAACAAGCTAAAACCTGCTTTTAAACCGTGGGGCGGCAAACAAGCACATACAGAGAAAGATGGAGAGTGGTAGAATTTGCTAGACAGATTGATAGAAAGAAAGATAGGGTAGATATATATATGTATATATATATGTGTGTGTGTGTGTGTGTGTGTGTGTGTGTGTGTGTGTGTATATATATATATATATATATATATAT
>NC_068992.1:16719721-16722277 GCF_001194135.2 Octopus bimaculoides
TGTGTGTGTGTGTGTGTGTGTGTGTGTGTGTGTGTGTATATATATATATATATATATATATGCAGAGAGAGAGAGAGAGGGGTTAGATAGATAGATAAATAGACAGAGAGAGAGAGAGAGGGAGAGAGAGAAACATACAGCTCCCGTCTACCATGTCTATATAAAGGCATTAGGACTACAATAGAAACACTAGTAATTCAACGTGGCTACGAAATCGTGCCAGCGCCTTTAAGTACAAATGTCGAAAATTATTTTGAAATTTTAATAACTTTTCCGAAAAAAAAAAAGAAGCTATAAGAAAATTCCTAAATTCTAAAATAATGTGATCTAATATTACTATGATTTGCTATTGTTGCTGTACGTGAACAATATGCCAATTATTTATTTCAAAATTATGATTACCATTATAATATTTTCATGATAGTGAAAGTTACTCTAAGCTAAATTGTTGGCGTAAGTGACAGTGCAGTACTCGGCGTACAGAAATGAAGCGAATATAGTTAATTTCACCGTAGAATGTGAGCAGTGTTGTAACGAAAATTATGTTAAAAATTAGAAATAAAGATAATGTTTTTATTAAATATATGTCACGAATAGAATTTTTAAGATTTCATTATTATTTCAGCGTGATTCCAAATGATGGTATGACTTGTGTTTTTGCTTTGTTAATTTCGATGGCAAATATAGATTGTGTTGCATTCCGATTACACACATACGCACACGCCTTCAAAAAAACACACACATACACACAACATATATACAAATAGACGCACATATACAGAGACGGAGAGAAAATGAGGAGGATTATTTTAGTGTTTTCGAATCCCTTGTCTTTTAGTTCAAATGTGTGTCTACTTGTGTGAGCGTGAGTATGCATATATGCATGTCTGTAGCTAGTTAGTTATGTGTCGGTATATACGTATACATTCATACTATACGCTACACAGACATTTTGTACAACTATCAAGATATCCTTAATTAAGCTTAGTATTCAATTATATTGGTATCATTCAACTCAATATACCACTTCTCTACTGCTTCTGTTACATTTAGAAATCATTAATCTGCAAGTGAGTTTATAAGCTATAGGCTGAATTTCCCTTCTAAAGTGTAAAGGACGATAGGAACTTATAAAATTTTAAAATAATCTTCATGAGATAAAAAAAAAAAGATTATAAGATATGAAGTTTTTCAGATTTACCATTCTTATTTTATGTGGACAATATTTCATTCGTTTTTGTATCTGATTTACATGATTCTTTATGTGAATTTGTGTTTTGAAGCAAATTTTGTTGCGTTTGAGGAGAGTCATATTGTCTTAATGCATTATTATATAACACACTCACCGATTCGATTTCCACTCATTTATTATTTATATGTTTCCTTCCAAAACTTCCGTTGCTTTTGCAACCATGGCAATGGATGGAGATTCTCATGTTGAGAGTCACCATCCTTTGACAAGATAGCAATCCAATATTGAGAATATTATTTGGCTGAGTGAATTCCAACGCTTTTAAGTGGGAAGTATCGAACATGAATTATTTCACTCTTACTCCTAAGTCCCTTTCTATAGACATGTTTACACGAGGTTTTATTATTCGTCCTATAAACATGTCTATGAGTTTATAGGGCGAGACAAACACAACAGTATCTGATGTTTTGCGAAAGAAAAAAAAACGCTTTCTATAGTGATATACGAATTATTTAAGCTCATTTGCAACTATAATTCCTTTGTGAGAAGTGTATTTAACTGCAAATGTCTGGCTTTCTGAAACTCTTACTCGATTCTGTCGTACACTCTTCTAACCTTTCGGTAAAATACGAGCCTATATTACATTAGATACAACCGGGTAATACCTCTGTAATAATCGCTTATTTTTTTTCTGATCAACATGGATTCCTAAATCAACATGTAAGTTTTACACAAAATGATTACGCAGTCAGTTAGAAAGGAAATGTAACACGAGATTATATATTAATTCTTTGCAGCGAAATGAGTGCTATGTTTAATTGTATCTGTTCTACTAAACAGTGATTAATCGAAGCTCTTTATGCGAAAGTTTATAAATTGAGAATATATTTTATTACCTACAATTCATTGACGTAATTGGATATAGCAATCAATTATTTTATTGGAATGTCCACTGTAATGATAGTTTAAATTCGATGTGAATTAAAATACAAGTGAAGTTACCGTATATATTCTTGAAAAATTCCAATACATGAATAATTAAGAGATAACATATAAAAAGAATCTCATTTACGCTTTCAAATAGATCAAATATACAATTTATTACTTAATCGATAATGCATTAGTCAGAGTGATAAAATCCTAAAAGCTTAAATCTCCAGACAAACGGATTTGCATTCTTTAAGGTCTTCACAATATATTCTGTGTTCAATTCTGCATCTGACCAAAGTTAGTTTGTCCATAGGATAGAATTAGAGACCTAAGAATGGCAGAGAAAACTATAAAACAACATATACAATATGTCGAAAAAGATGAAATTAAAAAAAAAAGTACAAGATACACATCTACATTACGGCCGACTAGAT
>NC_068992.1:16722351-16731286 GCF_001194135.2 Octopus bimaculoides
ATATATATATATATGTATGTATGTATGTATGTATGTATGTATGCTGTATGTATGTATGTGTGTGTATATAGGAGGTTTGATCAATAAGTATCCGGACTAGTCCTTTGAAAAGAAAATTGCGACACTTTCCAATTTCGCATTTAATCTCCTTCAGAATAGTCCCCTTCCGAAGCCACACACTTAATCCAGCGCTATTTCCATTCATGGAAGCCTTCCTGGAACTCGTTTTCTGGGATAATAAGCAGCTGCCTCGTCACATTCCTTTGATATCCTCGACATCTTGAAATCTTCCTTTCAAGCGGGATTTTATTTTTGGAAAGAGGGAAAAGTCTCAAGGGACGAGATCTGGGCAATACGGTACCTGTCGGACCTGGAGAATTCTATGCCTAGTCAAAAGCTGCTGCACAAGCTGGGCTGAATGAAAAGGTGTGTTGTCACGGTGGAATTGCCGCTCACTGAACGCCGCAAAATTTCACGGTAGTACTCCTTGTTTAGTGTCTGACTAGCTGGAGCATACTCATGCTGAACAATCGCCTTGTAGGCGAAGAAAACTGTGAATAGTTTCTTCACATTGATTCAGTCTCGGAGAGGCTAGGAGCTTCCACTGCGAAGACTTTGTTTCAGGGTCATAGCCATAGTCCCACGATTCATCACCTGTTTTGACAGTTATCGATACATCGTTTTCGACACAATCAAGGAGACCTTTTGCAACTGAAACCCGAGTGTCTTTTTTATTAGTTTTGGCATATACTTTGCAGACAAGCATCTCACACCCAAATCTTCTGTGATAATAGGTTGAAGTAAATCGTAACGAATCTGCACATCCTCGGAGAACTCACGGATAGGGATTCGACGATTTCTCCTCACAGCTGCACGCACATCTGTTATGTTTTTCTCAGTTCTGCTGGTTGCGGGTCTCCCAGAACATTCGTCACTATCGACATGTTTTTTTTTTTGGCTCATACACTCCTCTCCATACACTTTCTGTCCATTTGCTTAGGCCTCTGAGCAGGTATCACCAACCTTTTGGCAAAACGTGTTGCAGATTCTCTGCTCAACTTTCTCTGTCATGATCAATGCTACCTTCACACACTACACATGTTTATTTCAAAGACTGCCGTACACAGCGGAAGTGAGCTAGACCTTTACAACTTAATGCGCATGCAGAGCAGAACGCAAGGTGAATTTGTACCAAGAAGCTACACTCTGCGTGCTTTAGTTTCGTTACTATGGAAAACAGTTCCGATACTTATTGATCAGACCATATATATCTTTTTGTCTAGCTGTGTGCGAATATGGAATGTCAGTATTTGCTTAACATTGCACATATTTATAGCAACAAACACTAGATATCCTCATTTTTATCCTTACATATTTAACGCAGAACTAAATATTGTGTAGCACATCAAAGCTGAAGTGGCCTGCCTACACTAACGACGTTTTCCAAGAAAATGACAATGTTCATTTAATTAGAAACATCTAGCCAGTTTGTTTGTTTCAACAAATATCAGTTTGACCATTCAAACCTGATCATATTAAATATAACCGTTTCAAATTTAAAATCAAGAAGAGAGGTTTACTTGAAAGCTTCAAACGCAGTCCCTATCTGGCACTTAATTTTATCGGCCCTGGAGGGATGAAAGGTAGTTTGTCTTGTTTGTGTTCGAGGTCACACCATAAAAAGCCGCGCAAGGAAGATTGCAAGTCATTGTTTCGGTGATATAATGATTCCATCAATATGAACCTGCAATATTTTTGAATCTGTCAGAGGGTCAGTAATTTTGAAGCAAGCATATTCGATTACATTGAGCCTCGGTATTTGACCCGTACTTTCTTATATTGACCAACACTGGCACCCATAATCACCCTCGCTTCTCTGAATTCATTCAGACCCGTAATTGGTACGTTTTTCCTGAGTATACCTGCCTGCATCTCATTCTTTGTCGTATCATTCTTTGCCATGGATGGCCCGCCTCAGGTTATCAATGCTTATTTTTTTTATTGCTAACAACTTATTGGGATTAATAATCGTGTACATATGCTTTCATAGAGTAACTTTCTGCTTTCTTAATCCATACATTAGCCAACACCGCCAACGCAAACTGAGCCGACTTTCTTTCTACTAAACACATAACGTCATTCTATTTTTACATAACCCACAAATTAGCGGCCTACTCCAGCTTCCTCATTTTCCTAAACCCACATAATTACGTTACTATCATATTAACGTCCCTTGGCTATTAAAAACTCCTTTGGTTGTTAAAAACCGTTTTTGGGAGGAAAACACAAATCTGTTCTGCCCATACTCGTTTTATAATTACATTTTTAAACACTTTACGCTGGTAATTTTTTTTATTCCCTTATTTCCTGCTCTGTTTGTCATGAGAGTGCTGCATTCCCAGTCACGAGGAATTTCCCATTCTATCTTTTCATAGTGTTGTTATATACCTTGTACTCATAAACGTTTTTGATACTTTTCATGAAATATGATATATGGTTTTCTACTAGGCAAAAGCGACGATTCTTATTTAGAGATGTTACAAAAAAGAATCGGAAGAGATGTCTATTACGGTGCGATTCAGCTTTGAGATCATCGGTGTATGACGGGGTCAGTATAATCTCCTTTAAGGAGCTTGAACTGAAATTTATATATATATTTGAATGTGATGTGTGCCAGAGGGCTTGCAAGTTCAATGGGGGTCTTAAAAGACATGTTAGGATCGACAATGCGCAGAACTTACTTGCAGGTATTCGTAGTACAAATCAGAGGTGCAATCTGTGTGGGAGTTTTTTCAATTCATTGTCTGGTTTAAAAAGTCTCATCAGACGCCATGAAAGGGCTAAAGTGTAGGTGCAGGAGGTGTTCTAACTCTGTGTAAGGAGTAGACAACCACCACACACACACACACACACACACACACACACACACACACACACACACACACACACACACACACACATATATATATATATATATATATATATATACATATACACTTAGTGAACAATGTGGTAATCCTGTTCTAAGGACACGAATGTATCTCCTGATGTGTCTTCGTACCTTGCAACCATTTTGGCAAATGGCACAAGTTGAGGGATCGTGTTCTCGAGTGCTCGTGTATCATTAACTATGTGTTTTTCTGCGTGGCTGGCAAGGCATTCCTTGCTTCGTACACAAAACCACAGTAACATGTAAGTTTTCCATTTAGAGAAACAGCGTTTTGCATCTATATATGCACGACTTATGCTAGTTAAGTAACATCCGTATAAGTTGTAGCTAACATCACAGAAATACCTAGTTTTACAATTACATTATGTAGATAGAGATACAAATGTGCTCGTATACTAAAACCTTAGTAATACCTTCAATTTTCCACTTGGCGGCGTCCAATAACATTTTTAGGATCACACATAGTGAATGTTTCCTAGGTATGTGTTTGTGTTCTGCGATGTAATTCCAAAGACCTATATACTAATATTCATGTCACATATTAACCTAGCATGACCACATGTCACTTCATTTGTTTCAACTATTGATAAAAGTATATGGACATAAACAATTGAAATAACTATTATAATAACTGGCGTGGATTCAATTTACGTTTTATACCTTATATATATATTTATTTATTTATTTATTTATGTGTATCAACATAGGTTATATAATATAATTGCAAACAAATAATCAATGAAGATTGTATAATACAAAATGTATTTATGAATGAAATACTATTTGGTTCAGATGTTTGAAAACTAATGAATTCTTAAGGCCATTCACATAATCTGGCGAGTCATTACCAAATGTATAGGGATTTATGAGAATATATTGGAAACAATATGCCACAAACAAATTGGTTACAGGATCTCAGTAACAATAACATGAATGTCATAACTATATAAGAATTATTCAATATATACAGATTATTTTTCTACTCCAGTTGCACATAGTAAACCAAAATTCAAACCTTTTGTCCGTGATTTATATCCTCACTTTAAAACTATAGCCAATTTATCCAGATCAACATTATTCGGTTCCTATAACACAGTAATATTGATTTAGTGTGTCATTCCTTTTTACATTCCCTTACCTTTTCTTGAAGAGGGTCCAATGCCCGAAACGTCGTAACGTGGAATTTGTTTATGATTCTTCATTAAAGCACAAAAATTTAATTTACAATTTACTCTTTTTTCTTGTTTTTATTTCGTTTCTCATAATTCCTTGGATATTTTATATTGTTTGATTTTCTAGATTTTTTGACCAGGCTATTTAAACAAAATAGTAGTGTATGTTGAAAGACATGCATGCCATGATTACACCAAATGTAGATATATCCGTTTACGTTGTTAGAATAAATAACGGAAATAGATATTCCTGTATTGTAGTTGTAACAATCAAATATTTTCCAAGGGCATAAGTGTCGTAAATAAAATGAAATATTTAGTGAGTTCACGTAGTGACAATGCATATAAAATATAATAAACCTTCACGTCAGTGGTCAATAGAGATAGATTTTTTTCACAATAGAAATTGCCTGTATCTCTGCACAGAGCCAATTTTTCAGCGGGTATTGTAGACTTCGTTTAACTGATTTACGCATCTTGCTGGTATACATTTCAACAATCCTTTTGAGCAACGAACACAAACTCATCCTCTGTGTAATTCACAGCACTACACTTTTGTTGTTGAAGACACCAACTCAGAGGAAGGGATACTTTGATTAAAACAATAGATTTCCTGATTATTTACCTTACACCAGCACCTTTTGAATCAATATACCAATATATTGTGAATGTGAATCAGGGCAAGGAACCGTTTGCACCCATGATTCCCAAGCGGATTAGAAGAATTACCAGTAGCAGAAATATACATCTCGATATCTACTGCCCTGCAGAATTAAATTGATTCCTATAAAAGAAATTATTTTCAAAAAGAATGCATCGATCAAGTTTAGATTTAAAACAATCAGAGATTTATGTTGAGAGAAGGCAACCGGGTTTTAGATTCATTTCAAGTTGTTCGTTATACTTTTCATTGATTCGTAGATTCCGTATGTTATTACACTGTTGAGCAATGTGGATGTTTCTATTATATACATTCGCTAGATGTAGTGCTTTCTCTTAGGCTTTCGTGTCTACGACGAATTGACTTTTGGTAATTCCTTGAATGATTCAGAATATCCTTGCATTTCGCCACAACCTGCAATAATACATTTACAAAGACAATTAAATAATATAATGATTTGTTTATTTTTAGGAAGTCAGTCATAGAGATAACATATGTAGATGTGCTATTTCAAAGAGAGTGATAGGAAATATAGCTCATCGGGATTCAGAGTTTACGAAAATATCATTTCAAAGAGAAAAATAAAGTATATACCCAATCAGAGTTCAGATTTCTTTAAAATCAGTCCTTACATTTCTCTTCCTGCTCATTAAAAAAATCAATTTTATAAAATTGATATTTCGTTTCTCTTCGCTGAATTTCGGTTCAATTTGATCTCCAGACATAGTGCTTGGAAACTAAAATGTAGTTCAATACCTACGAAGGGCCGTATATTTTGTAAAGGAGGAATATATCGAATCCTGTCAAATACGTCTAATACATATCATGACTTTTGTCTACGAATTCGTGAATTATTCCAACGCCAAAGATTTAAATGATATGCACAGACGTTCATCACGATTATGAAGTATACGGTTTTGTCTTTATGTCTATTTTATATTAGTGCATCGCATAAAAAATAAAGTCAATTTATTGTTTGGCAACTTCTATATCTCAGCTAATCATTCGTATTTTTTGAAGTATAATATTCAGTTGGAAGTGGTTTTGCAATTTCTTTTTGCATCACTATGTTCAGCATTAGACGGTGTCCTGCTGTCATATAAACAATAAAGACGTAGTATAGATATTAAGAACGTGATTTATATTTTTTCTTTCGGTTATCATATATGCAATAGGATACTGAAAACCCGGTATTACCATGTCATGAACACAGTTAACGACAATGACGCTTTTGATTCTACATCCATATTTCGTAATAGTGATGTGTTATGTCTTTACTTCACATTATACTTCATAGAAAATTATAATTGAAAGATGTGCACTTTCTAATATGCTATTATTCGTCTCTATTATTCCAATTTTAATTTCATATATTTCCCACATCGAGTGACAGTTACAGAAATATCTACTTTGATTAACACTGAGAATCTCTGTTTTTTGTTTTAGTATATTATGAAGGCAAACAAATATGTCTGCGAAACAGAGTAGCAGCTAAGTATGTTTGTGACACACAAGGGTTGAATATGATACCGTAAAGATAGCTATTAAATATCTTGCATATCGACTTGTTTTATAATAAGTAGTTTTGTACAACATTGATCAGCAAAACACCATGGCTGGCATTGCTTCAGTTCGACTAAACATGTTCTAAAATAACATGCAGCTTCTAGCACGTACGTAGTTTTCTGATTCTGGACAAAGACCAAGGCCGAAATATAGTTGTATCACAAGATTTCAGCGTGAATTTAAAGACATCAAATATCGGGAATCCAAAAGTATAGATCCTACTTTATTTGCAAATATGTATCCCAGCTTTCTAATTGTTCCTCTTCTGGAATTTGATAAATGGACAACTCTATAATCATTCGGTCATTATACCTACCTAGTATGAGAGAAGAGACTGACCCTTGAAGGAATAATAAGTTTTGCATCAGAGCGGATTCTGCTAAAGGAATCCATCGCCAGGATAATTTTAGTGGGTGGGTTAAATTTAAGTAATATTCGTAAGTTTATTTCTCACAATTATTACAAACATTTAAAAATGAATAGGGCCTATATAGCAAGGAGTTACTTACTTTACAATGACATTTTAAACTTTATTATACCTTCCCAATAATGTTGATTGTACAACAATCCATTTATACCCAGAGGATTATAAATTGCTATACACTAATCTAGAAATCATTCATCTAAGATTCTATTTGTAAGATTATTGTAAATGGAAATGTTTACGGAGAATAAAGTTAGATTATTTGATGAAGGATATTCAGAAATTCATGAATTTCTAAATATACGGGTTTCAAGAGTGATTTTCAATTTCCCAATTTCATTTATATTTTAATAAGTCTGAAATTGCATGTGAAGCTGCTCGTTCTTCCACAATTAAATGACTAGGTGTGAGGTTCAAGCAAGATTGGAAAACGTGTAGAACAACGTCTGAAGCTAGTTCATTCTACATTATCGTTATGATGTCTTATATAAGTTCCACTTAATTATTTCTTGAACCTGGGATATCCACCCATAACGAATAGTGCAGCTAAAAATTGATTCTCCTACTCTGGCTTGTTTTAACCGATCAGTTATCGTCTCTCTAAGATATGTTTCTACGAGAGTTAGATTATTCAGCACAGGGCCTGAAATTTGGGGGCGAAGGATAGTCGATTACATCGACCCCGGTACTCAACTGGTACTTAATTTATCGACCCCGAAAGAATGAAAGGCAAAACCGACCTCGGCGGAATTTGAACTCAGAACGTAGCGGCAGACGAAATACCAGTAAGCCTTCTGTCCGGCGAGCTAATGATCTTGACAGCTCACCGCCTTTCATGCACAAAGTAATGTGGTTCCGTTGGATTAGCTAAACTTTGTGATCTTCGGATCTATATTATTTGTAACATCATAAATATTATTAAAATATATTCTCTCGGCAAGAAATGCCAGTCATTATCGTTGTCTGCTGATGTGGAAACTCGTTCAAATTAGTAGAGTTCGGTAAATGATTTTTCCGATGAAAGACAAAGAATTGTCTTGTCAAAATCTGTTTGCATTTCTTGATTCTAAGTTGATATTTCTGAGAAACATTCATAAGGTTGTTTACATTAACAAGATAGAGGAATAATTGAATGATTCATTTCTAACGAAAAAGCTACACGTTGACAGCTAGAGCTACATCACTCTATTAACGATGTATACATGTATTTAAGTATAAATTAATATAGACATGTCGCTCTACTGTGTATTTAGCATTTCATTGTAAAGATTACAAGACACATTAACGATTTCTTCTATGTTCATCTTCAATTACCTCTGATATCCGTTCAAATTAATTCATTCATTGATAAATCCTTGTAGGTTGGCCCTATTTGTGTACTGGCAAAAATTCGTGAGAAAACTATACACAGTTATAAACATTTTACAGAGTTAATGATGTGATATGAGTTAATGTGCATTTATACTTGCATGCATGTATCTGTTGACTGTATGTTTCCGAAATAGGTGAGTCCCAATATGAAAGATATGAATGCCTATTATCGATTTAGCATAGGTCATTTCTTATGGCACACATCTCATTCATTTTCTTTCTATATATTGAGTTAATTTTACGATGCATTACAGCTCTGATTCACTTAGAAGGCAGTAACTACATTAAGTATTCTGGGTAGCAAAATCTTATGTGCAATGTGTATAATTATGCCTCAATCAAACGTGAAAGACGACTGTCCATGAGATACGAGAGTATTTTTTTTTATTAGTGTGACTACACTCAAGGCATAAATCAACCGGATAGAAGTATTTAGCCAGCTGACAGGTCGAATCTAACTTAACATTTGTATGTAAGCTTATATCCAACATTGAAAATGTTGTCCATACCCAGGATTTATGATGAACGTGTTTTATTTTCAATGAGATTTCAATGCTAATTTTAAATCACCAACAAGATTTCTACTGCAACGAAAATCCTTCTCAAGAAGTAATATTTGAATTCAGATCTGGGAGGTAGCTCAGTCGTTCAGAATTAGGTTGTATTATATTCTGACGAACACTTTACGAAATGTTGACGTATAAAATCGGCGGTGAGTGTTCTGTTCTGTCAGCCTCAGGTCTAATCACCATATATACATATATAATCACTATATATATATATATATATAT
>NC_068992.1:16733076-16737411 GCF_001194135.2 Octopus bimaculoides
TACATATATATATATACATATATATACATATATATATATATTCATATATGTATATACATATATATATATATGTACGTATATACATATATATATATATATGTATATATATATATATATGTATATATATATATATATACAAATATATATATATATATATACGCCTGTATGTATATTAATATCAGTATGTATGTCATTATTTAATTTTATTTCTAGATTTCTTACCAATAGATAAAGATCCGGTTGCTAACCTAGATCCAAGGCCTCTTCATTGGAATTTCAACAACATGAATAGGTTATTTTTGTATATATGTATGTATGTGTGTATGTATGTATGTATGTATGTATGTGTGTGTGTATGTATGTATGTATGTATGGGTGGATGGATGGATGTTTTGTTTTATGTATGTATTCTAATGTATAAAGTTGTATATCTAGACATGTTCATTTATAGTCAGACAATAAACTTCTGGAAAGTTTTACAGATTTTTATAGTTCCGGTTATGGATTGGATTCGTAGTCTTCGAATCAGCTTTTTCATTTCCGGTTCTGAGAAGCCTAAATTCTTTAGTTATTTAGGCAGTATGTTACATATCCCAGGGCCCCGTATGTATGAATATATGGGTGTATGTTGGTATACATGCATGTATGTTTACATGCGTGTTATGTATGCTATGTATGCATAACCGCATATATGAATAACACGTCTATTTCTCTCACTATTTCTTTTGGTGGTAGTCTCTCCGTGGAATTACATTTAAGCATTGATAGAGCAGCACCAGTAAATCTCATACAATACTTATATATTTATTAATGCGCACACATAATTGCACGCACCCACGCGAGGGATGCATTTATGCATTTTAAAAGATCACCTTCTTAGGAAGATCTTAAATGTTTACATATGATACATTATACATCATGTCCAACGGAAACGAATATGGTTTCAAAAGCAGAATAAAACATTAGAATATATCAACTAAGATATTATCTCAAAACAGAAGACTGTGAAGACATGATACGAAGTCAAACTTTTCGAATACGTCTTTCTTAGAGAGACATTCACCGGTATTTTAAAATTACTACACAAAGTGAAATCCGCGTATCAAATAGGTTTAGCTTTATAGGGAAGTATCTTTTAGGTAGTATTAAGTTGTCAGATAACAACCGGATTATTTCTTACCAAACATTATGTAAACTATTTACATTAAGTCTCTAAAACAATCCAGTACTGAAGTTCATTCAACAATGTAGTGAATAGATGAGCAGGATGTTGTTCATAAGGATTGGGTGGGGGGGGGGAATGCTTTCTGCCATTTATATTTTAAGTGCTTCAGTCATTGGACTCCAACCATGTTGGGGCACGGCATTGAAGGGTTTTAATTGAATATATCGACTCTATTTCGTTTTTAAGTCTGGCACTTATTCTATCAGTATTTTTTTTTACCTAACGGCTAAGTTACGGAGACATAAACATACCAACACCGTATAATAAGCGGTGGGCAGTCGAACACATGTGTGTGTGTGTGAGTGAGTGCATGTATGTGTATGTGTGCATGTATATATGTACTATGTATGTATGTTACCATATATGTATACCACGGGCTTACACACAGTTTCCGTCAACCATAGTCACTCAGGAGGCATTGGTAGGCCCGGTGCCAAAGTAGAAGACACATAAGCTGCCGCTCAGTGTTGCTGAGATCGACACCTCGTGGTTTCAAAACCGTGATTCTTAAACACGCGGCCAACAATTTGCAATTAATACAGATAGTTCTTCTGCCTTAAGTAGACAATCTCCCCTAAAAATGTGTTTCACTAAGCCTTCACTATGGACAAAAATGCATTTGATTCTGACTTGTCACAATATTTTGTGCTCAAGTCAATCAATTAAAGTTGATTATATATATCCCATGACTCTTGATACGTTATATGTTGGTTGTAGAAAAAGATTTGATTTTATTCGCGCCATCTTGTACAAAATACCTACTGCCATCCATAATTGCACAACGAAGAGGTAAATCAATTTATATCCGCATGTTCCCATCCTTATAATTGAAAGTAGAGCAAATATACACGATCACACGTTACATTATTGGTTCATCATAGAAAAGTTATATTGTGACTTTAATATAGGAAAGCATTAGATTTCATTACTCCCACCCTCTTGTACAAAATATTAGCTGCCCTACTTGTTAACCTTGGTATTATCAGTAGGAGCAGATTAACCATCTCGACCTTGTAACTGAAAGTTTACACCCTTATGAATGAAAGGACATCTTATATTTCCGGCGATACCAATATTTTGAGTAATCACCTGTTCGTCTTTCTGACCGTAATGTCACTAAATCCTTTGTCATTTCGTTTGCCAGTGAAATGCGAGAATAAGCACTTCTTCGTAAACAATGATATGTTCATCGAAAGTCTCTGCTTCCCATGTCCACATAAAATATAATACAAACACTGTGGTATATTGTCGGATATCTGTACTGCAACAGGATATGGATTGATGAAATATTAGTAAACTAATCCACATTTAACTCCTTGCTGATCTATGTAAGAAATTTTTTTCTTTAGTAATAAAACTTATATGTGCTTGGCATGAACAAAAAAACATCTGGAACGTTGATATTGATACTATACCCGGTGAAAGATAGAAGCTGAACAGCAGTTTAAACATCATTTGAAGACCATTTGAAGGTCAATCAGAAAACACCTGAAAGTATAAGCATTCAAAAGCGAAAGCAGAAAGTTGTGGAGTCGGGAGGGGAGCAATCACTTGTCCATGATCTTTCACAAACACCTAAGAGAGAAAAATTTACCAAACTGCAAAATATTGCGCATAGATATGCTGCCAAATTACCCAGGATCATATTACTATAGAAACAGACTAAAAATGGATAGTCTCTGTTTGATGCTCGTCCGTTCAATTACAGCACGATATCTATCATTGGCTATTTGGTTGCTAGCTTCAGGTACGGCACTGTATTCTTGATGAAATGGCATACAATGTTTTCAGTATGAAACACAATTCGGTAACGGTCAGAGAAAGTATATTGCTCCCATACATATATATATATATCAATACAAGTAAATTCGATGTTACTTTCTTAGTAACCGTCGCTAAGTTCAAAGACATACGAAGTTCTAATGTAAACGTTTAGTATCGAACAGAAAAATTACATGTAGCTATGTGTGTGAATTACATTACTCATGTGAACACTGCATTCTGAATTATTAGCAATAAAATATGTAGGGAAATCTGTATCGAAACGTTGTGTATTTCTCAGAAGATTGATATTTTATATCTGTAACATTGACTTTTGCTACACTCGTCAATGTTAAAAAGCGCGTTTTTGATAATCAAAAAAAAGTAGTACAAATCTGCAAGATTATATAACATGATACATTTCCCTTGAAGGTGACGAGCTACAGAATCGTTACTGCGCCGGGAAAAATGATTACCGACATTCCGTCCGTCTTGCTCTCTCGGTGAAAATCTGACTAGGTCCATTTTGTTTTTCATCCTTTCGGACACGATGAAGTAAGTACCAGTGGACTGAGTGGACTGGAGTCACGTCAAATGAAGTGCTTTGCTCAAGAAGGCAACGCACCTCTCAGTCAGCAATTCGAGCCCACGATCTAGAGATCGTGAGTATAAGACCCTAACCTCAAGGCTATGCACCTTCACACATGCGCCCGCGCTATATTTCTTGACATACGAATATTTTTGACATTAACAGTATTTCAGTAACTGAAACTAACCAGTCTCGCTAATCCATCGAAAATCTGGTGCAAAATGATATAGCAAAAATAGAGACAATAGGACGACTGAAATCACCATTATTCATAATTTACATATAATCGTGCTGAAATTAATCTCACTAAGCTCTCACAAACACTATTAAACAAGTGGGTGCTTTTGACGGAAGAAGGAACAAACCAACCACTGTGTTGTTAAAAAGTATTGATGATATCACAATATGAAGATATGTTATATCACGCTTTGATCAACTACTCCCTGTCCGTATATTGCGTGTAGCATTCTGAACTAATAGTTGTTGATGTTGGCACACTATCGCTTACGACGTTGAGAGTTCCGGTTGATCCGATAAACGGAACAACCTACTCGTGAATTTAACGTGCAAGTGGTTGAGCACTGCACAGACACGTGTACCCTTAACGTAGTTCTCGGGGATATTCAGCGTGACACAGTGTGACAAGGCTGACCCTTTGAATTACAGGCACAACAGAAACAGGAAGTAAGAGTGAAAGAAAGTTGTGGTGAAAGAGTAGAGCAGGGTTCGCCACCATCCCCTGCCAGAGTCTCGTGGAGCT
>NC_068992.1:16737985-16743087 GCF_001194135.2 Octopus bimaculoides
ATATATATTTATATATGTATGTGTGTGCGTGTCAGCGTGTATGTGTGTGCATATGTATATATGTGTACGCGTATATATTATGTAAATGAGTGTAGGACTGTGTCCGGTGCATAAGTGAGACTTTCATGCACACGCCCCCATCTTTTTACGGATATGGCTATGCTCTTATATCTGTGGTTGTAGGTGTGTGATAGGAGGATATATATGTATAAATATATGTTTGTACATATGTACATATATGTATATACGTATATGCGAGAATATATATACATGCGTACGTATAAATACTCGTGTGTTTGTGTGTGTGCGTGTGTGTGAGTGTGTTTGCAAGCAGTATGTTATGCGTATGCAAGAGATTCCAAATCATGATTGGGATCAATATTATTCCGATCTTCTTCCTTCAAATCCACTTTATCCTAGTTATCTTTAAAACCATCATATTCGCCATTTAGTTGTCTTTAACACCGACATAACTATATATCATAGGCATCAACATTATGCAATTTATCACATCGGTATTGATATCATCACAACTATTACTGCTACAACTGCGACTATTATCATCATCTTCATTATTCATCATAAACACACACACACACACGCACACACACAGACACACACACACACACACACACACACACACACACACACACACACACACACACACACACACACATACACACACGCACACATGTTTTCGCACCAGAGTGCGAACTGAGCGATTATTTTTCTTTACCAACATGCGAACTGCAACCTTTTCAAGTTGACCAATAAAATGACTTTCAAGACTTTCTCTAAATATCTTCCTTGAAAGTACGCCCATGGTTTCGACGTAAAGAAATGGCGACGTTGGTGTTTCCTAAGTTTTATCTTGGTTTCTCTATTATTAATTATACTGTTGGATAAAGAAATCAAACAACATAAACAAATAACATAAGATAACGTCACTGATTCCGAGAATGTGATTATGAAGGTGATGATGCTCACGAAGTTTATGGTGACAATATTTCTGATAACGTTAACATAAGACTAACATATTCAGTAACAATAATAAATTTAATTTATCCTCAACAATTTTTAGTTTTACCAATTTTGAATATATCGCTCATGTTTAAATCCTACCTAATTGACAATTGCATTTCTAACTCTGCCTTAACTTCTGGGACTCACATTTGTGTGCATCGATGGTGTTAAACCTCCGTTAACACCACCGTATACAGGTCCTTTCCGTTTTCTGTCACGCACAGATAATTTTTTTTTATTATTATTGTAGACCTTAATGGCCGTAAAGACACTATATCAGTCGATAGATTAAAAATGCTTCATAGAGAAAACTTTTCCTGTTGCCACTGCAGGCGACACACATACAGCATTACAAACACAGTTCGTACACCCACCTTCATATACAATGGCCACCATTGGGATCGATCAGGTACCGGACAAGAATTCTGGACTATTTTCCCGGGGGTTTTTTTTCACCTAATTGTTGAGAGCGGTCGGGTTCATTCTTAGTATTCTCGTTTGTGAGAACAGTTACAGTTGAGTATATTTCAGATATTTTCATTTGACAAAAAATCATCTCTGGTCAATCGTTGAGAGGACGTTGGTGTTGCCCTGGCAGAGGTTTGCGCTCTCTGAGTGCTCTTGTTATTATTATTATTATTATTATTATTATTATTATTATTATTATTATTATTATAATTATTATTATAATTATTATTATTATTGGCAGCAAGTAAAAGACATTTTCCTTGTTGTTGTTGTTCCTGCTGTTCGAAAATCATCATAAAGTTTGATAACCCTTCAACATAATGTAACATCACCGTTATCAGAAATAATATCACCATAAACTTCATGAGCATCATGACCTTCATAATCACATTCTCGGAATCAGCGGATGTTATCTTCGTTATCATCTTCATCATCATCATCATCATCATCATCATTACAATTGATAGACTTCGCCTGAATCAGAATCCTTCCAGGCAGATCATCACTCAAATCTTATCATTCCTTTTTCTCTCCTTCCCCATCACATCGTCGTTTACATATCGCATCTTCATCGATGCCGTTGCTGCCGCCAATGCCGTCATTATCATCATCAACATCATCATCATCAACACCAGCATTATCATCATAACCTCCACCACCACCATCATCATCAGTATTATGCTCCACGCATCATCATCATTATCATTATCGTCATCATCATCATCGACTTCATCATAACTACCATCATCACTAACGTTGCTGTCATCATCATAACCTTCACCATCACGATCATGCGTGCGACGATGATTATCCCCGTCATCATGGTTGTCGTCGAAACGATCATCCTAATAATCACAACCATCAGAATCTCCATCATTATAATTAACATCAACATCCTCATCATTATCACAACTGTCATCATCAACATCGTGTTCATTTTCAGACAAGCTAACGTGTCTCATGTCTCAACATATTTCCGAATCTGTTTAATTGAACGACATTTTAGCTAAGCGAAGCTAATCCGGATGTTATGATTACAGTATCCCCCCCCCCGCCACCAATTCAAATATCTACGATCATTGTTCCATGAAAATAACAGATATAATGAGCAATTTTTCTTTTCTGAAGTGTCCCCCCAACCATACCCGTGAGTCAGTCACATATGTTACGAACAATCTTACATGAGTTTAATTATAACATATTTTAATTTGTACTTTACGAATTGGTAACATGGCTTAGATGTGCAATGCCCTGTTTGTCGAAGCTAGCCACGTTTTGCAGTCTGTTAAATCTAGTAACCTTTCACAGACAACACATCTGGTTTTTCAGCAGAAAGCATGGAATAATCGATTAAGAGTGACGTAAAACACCAGAGAACAATTTTGGTTGATATACACAATCACAGAGTGAACATATATACATACATACACAAAAATATGGATACACACACACACACACACACATATATATACACAACTGTATTTTGTTTTTGGAAGCGTCAAATGTGTTTCATATTATACGGACAAGAAAGTAATACTTCGAATATTTCTATTATTTCCACGGCTATACCGAGAGAGGGGGTGGGGAAAGAGGTGGTATCTCAAGTTTGTACGTGCATGTATATATATTCGAATATAACATCTATTATATAACCAACAATATTGTGAAACAGCTGCAAAGGAATGAATATATATATATATGTGTGTGTGTGTGTGTGTGTGTGTGTACTTGTTTATTTGTGCGTGCGTGCGTGCGTGCGTGCGTGCGTGTGTGCTAGCGGGCACGCGTGTGTGCGTATGTGTGTGTGTTACTTTGTTGCGATTAAAGCATTATAGCGATATATTGTGTTTTGAAAAAATATTTATCGGTATCTCTATACGCCATTTTAGCGACTGATACGTTTGTACACAACATTGCTTGCATATTCATTTATCTTTCACCTTCAAATCTTTTTCGATGTACTATCTTTCCCATATTCATTCTTACCCATTACTTATATTGTAACTCCACTCGTTCAACAAGTTTGCAATTATTTCCAACTTACCAAGTGTTCTATACATACATGCATAATACATTCTTACATGTATATGTGTGTATGTTCATGTATTTATGCGTTCTAGAGTAAAGCCATAAGCAAGTTCAGAGCTTAATATTAATTAATGAATTGTACTACAGTTTAATGTCTCTGAGGAAGCTATATGATTTTACGCAGGAACTCATCTCTGTGTGCACTGTTTCTTATTACAGAAACAGCTGCAGGCAAATTAAAATGATTACTTGATTCCTGCTCCCTTTACATTCATAAAGTAATAAATATGTGAAGCACATAAATGCAAAAGAAGGTGGAAAAAATAGTCCTCGAATACCAAAGGTGGAGAAGTATGCTTTCCTATTAAAGCTGCATAGATATTGCAAAAATGGTTACTCTGAGTCTCATGTTAATCTGAGTTTTACGTTTCACGTAAAACTCAAAGTAACACTTATGTTTTGCAGCTTTAACAAAAAGCAGTGTGTATGTATGTAAGTATGTATGTATGTATGTATATATATATAAGTGGTATCCCATGCTGGGATACAACTTGAAAAATTTTTAGTCGAATGAATCGAACCCAGCAGTTAATTTGTAAAGCCTCGTACTTTTTCTATCGGACTCTTAGGCCGAACCGATAACTTACGGGAACATAAACACGCCAGCACCGGTTGTCAAGCGGTGGTGGAGATACAAACACAGACACAAAGGTTCACACACACACACACATACACATACATATGTGTATACCTGTTACTATGTTATAAGAATCTTACTTCCCAACCACATGGTTTCGGTTTCAGTATCATTGCGTAGCAACTTGCGAAAGTGTCTTCTATAGCCATATGTTGACCAAAACCTGTGTTAGTGGATGTTGTAGACGGAAACTGAAAGAAGCCCGTCGTATATATATATATGTATATGTATGTAAACGTCTATGCGTGTGTGTGTGGGGGGCTTCCGTTGACTCCCATAACCGCTTGACGACCGGTGTTGATGTAGAAGACACTAGCTATAGTAGAAGACACTTGCCAAAATTGTCACGCAGTGAGGCTGCAATTTTCTTACCACTCAGCCACGCCCACTTGCCCGCCCGCCTGCGCGCTGGCGTGCACGTGTGTGCGTGTCTGTGTGTGTGTGTGTGTGTGTGTGTGTGTGTGTGTGTGTATGTGTGTGGTGTGTGTGTGTGTGTGTGTGTGTGTGTGCGTGTACAGAACTGTATCTATGTATATATTATTTTATTTTATAATGGAAACAACTTTGATTTTCAAATTTACCTTTACTGGCTTAGATATCTTTCTTTGCTAATTGCTACTTCTACCTGATAACTTACTATCTAATTGCACTTTAATTACATCTTATCATACAATTTGTGTCCCTTGTAATTTAATTTGTTATATTATCGGAAAGTAATTTAATACACCGCGCGAAAAAACATGCATACAAGCGTACACACATACATACATACACACATTTGTACATGTGCATATATATATATAAGTATACAGACACACACACACACACACACACAGACACACACACACACACACAGACACACACACACACACAAACACACACACAC
>NC_068992.1:16744078-16744458 GCF_001194135.2 Octopus bimaculoides
CATCAGTGGTCCTTTGTTTCCTTCCTTCTTATGGCTGATATTTAGCAAGGTGAGACACACATAAGAAGGAAGGAAACAAAGGACCACTGATGAGGTCACAGAAGTGTGACGAAAGAACTCTGGCCGAAATAAGATTAAGATTAATGTAATATAAAGCTGAAGCAAATTAACACCAAATATACAGTGCGTGTGTTTTTATTGGCTAAACTGGCAATATGACCAACCCCAAGTACAACAACATATATATATATGTATATATGCATATATGCATATATATATATATGTATGTATATTTATATGTATTCATGAATATATAAATGTATGTATGAACGTATGTGTATGGTGTAAGTATATACATATGTATATATATATATATATAT
>NC_068992.1:16744482-16747926 GCF_001194135.2 Octopus bimaculoides
CATATATGCATATATATATATATGTATGTATGTATGTATGTATATATATACACATATATGTTGGTGCGTAATATGAAAAATGGCAGACCTCTATAAGGGAAGGTTACAAGAAACCTTCTAATTATCTAATTATCATACTTATTTATTAATTCATGTGTGTTTATCTTATATATATATTTTTCGTTTAACGCGTATTTAGACTAAGTATCTTTATCCGTTACTTTCCGATGCGTTCCGAGATAAAACGCCACCAATATCCTATTAGATTTGGTAGATGCTTAATTTCATGCTCTGTGTGTTTGCCAATACGCTGTGGAAATCCGCCAAAATATAACTTTCGATATGGTCTTTTGTTCAGCACTGTAGCAGTGATGAGTACTGCTTACCCTATAAAAATAGATGAACTGGATGGAATTTTCCCACAAATCACTTTTGTTTTACGTTAAATCAATGAGATATCATGATATCTTGCGAGAAACCTGGTGTAAAAATCATAAAGGCGATTCCGAAGTTCCTTCTTCGCAGTTAAGGAACTTCGAAGTTCATACGTGTGTAATTCAGGGAAATATCCACTGCATATCTATATAGATATTCGGATTCGAGTGAGCTACTTTGGTTAATAATAATAAGTTTACATATTATAAACCCTGGTGTCAAAAGATAGAATTCATTGTATATCTGATATTACAAGCGTTTGAAGATCGTATACCACCTTTCACTCTTCATTAACATACAATAACCAGCAAGCAATAGAGAAATCGCCCGCCAAATCTTCTGTCTCCATAAACAATGCAAATGTTGCAATTGATAACCATTATCGTTACATGTTTTTATATTTTCGCTGTCGGGTCAAGAAATTTAAGAAAAATGCGAACTAGAGACAAACAAAGGAATCTAAGTAGAATGATGAATTCTTTTTGCCGTTTCACTTCATTTCCATCAACACGTTATCCGATATACAGTGGAGTGTGATCGAACTGGCAATACTTAGCATCATATTTGTCATTTTATTCATAAATCTAAACCTTCAATAATGCTATATGTTTTCTGCTGTCAACTTTTCTTATTGTTATATTATATATCGGAAACAGAAAACAGTAGCAGTTTGAAAAATGCTCCAATGCTAACAGATAAACAAGAAAAATCTATCAAGTACTTGAGCGACGTGCTTACATGCGAAAAATACTAAATTTATTTCAGATTAATCATCTTGCGCTAAATTGGACGTTGCAAGTTTTTCGATGTAGAATTCCTGAAATAATCAAAAACAAATGAAGCGACTGTCTCACTTGAGGGAATGGAAAATATCCTCTATACCGTATAGTATTGATTTAATCGTGTGTATGAGAGCTTTCCTTACGATTCTTTTTATTGCAGCCACCCGTTCATTTACTTCCCATGTCTTTTCAAATATTGTGACAGAATCTTTTTCTAATGTATTTCCTTGAGATAGTCTCCAAATAAAGATGATTAAAAACCAACATACCTTTTCTTCGTTGTCTATTTCGTAGAAAGGATCTTTGTTGTATAATAACTCCCACATAAATACACCAAATGAATAAACATCAGATGCCGTGGAAAAGCAGCGATCTTCTTCTCTGGCTCTGGGATTGCGAAGAACTTCCGGCGCAGTCCACCGTACAGAAGGAGCGCATGCGCTGAGATGCTTTTGACCTTTAAGAAAACACGAACAACAGAAATGAAATATCGTTACAAGTATTCGGCAAATAGAAATTTACACAAACATACAATCGTAGACATACGCACACACATAAACATACATATACACATTTATATGCATATGCGTATATATATATTTTGTGCGAGCGTGAATATATATTTATATATAGAGATTTGTACACACACTCACAGACACACATATATATATAAGAATATGGGTATTAATGTGTGTGAGTGTGTGGTGGGGCGAACTGGCACAGTAATGAGAGTGTACAATACAACGCCTAGTGGTATTTGTTTCTACTTGCTAGAGTCAAATCCTGCTGAATTCAATATTTCCATCCTCTCGGGGACAATAGTGTAATGCCACCCGAAAATATGGTGAACAGAAAATATGGTGAGAAACATTGCTTTATCAGTTTGGCTCTGTATTCTCAGGCAGAAACATCTGTAACGTCAGAGGTTCAGAGGTGTATCGCTCCTTTGTGGTCTTTACTTTGGATCAATATTTATTTCGTGCAATTGCTGGGGCAATTGCCACTTTTCCACACACACAGTTTTGCCAAAACCTGCACTGTCACCAATGAGTATTCCACTTTTTCTCCCCCACCTCTCTCTCTCTGTAGACGTGTGTGTGTATTCGTTTGATCTATGCATCAAACGAAATATTACTGCAAAATAGTAATGTGTTTACCATACTTAATGCAGGTACATTAGGGAATGCACGTTAACTGTTATATTCGTCCTGAGATACTATCTCCTATAGACGTAGAGTGTCAAACAGCACAAAGGTATATCAGTAACATCAGCGAAAGCATGGCATGCCTAATTGCGCGTCTCTGCCTATTTGATGCTGGTCAGTAAATAGTAACCACTAACATCTGCATGTTACGACAAAAACTTCCATCGTCACTGATTTAGAAAAACATTGACATTACTTACAAGCACAATCCTCTTTGTTGCACTCTTCCCGCAAAGGCTGTAGGAGTTTTGTTATTCCAAAATCTGCAACCTACAATTAGTAATATCATAATCTTCGTAATAATAATAATGATAATAATAATAATAATAATAATAATAATAATAATAATAATAATAATAATAATAATAATAATAATAATAATAATAATAATAATAATAATAATAATTATAGTTATAATATTAATAATAATAATAGTTATAATAATAATAATAATGATAATAATAGTAATAATAATAATAATAATAATAATAATAATAATTGCTACTAGAACCATGCTGGATGCTTATTTATTTACTACCAAGAGAGTCCCAATGAAAACTCTGTAAGGTATGATCATAATATAATACAAAAAATAAATCTAAAAAATAAATGACAAGCCTCGGCAACTTTTAATTTACTTCATTGCTGTGTCTTAAATGTAGAATTTAACTATTGAAAAGGTTGCAAGAGGCAACGAAAATTTCAGAAAGATAAATAAGTAAATGAGTGGAAATTTAACAGTGAGTGTGTTAAGTTATAAGGCACTAAAAGTGAATGACTCTACCCAGACACAACAGAATATGATTCAGCAGACGAACTCACTTAAAGAATCTTGCAAACCAAATCCCAAAACGAAATGAACGTAATTGTCCCATCCTCAAACTTAATTAATTTCTCGAAAATAACTTTTTATCCAACGAGGTAAATTCTCATTCCTCCTTCTGTAATTTATTCCTCGCTCTTTCTTCCGCCCTATCCGTCCTCCTCCTCCCCTCATCTCACTCCCTCTCTGCAAATCACAA
>NC_068992.1:16748504-16754938 GCF_001194135.2 Octopus bimaculoides
TGGGGATTACTGCAGATGTATACGCCGGGGACATTGTTATTTCATAGCATCCAGTAAATGGATACTTTTTAACGAAATATTCTACAAATACTGTCTAAATGTTGTGGCTCGGTGTATATAGGGATTTATAGGAAAACCTTCCCAAAGGAGTGGAGAGGGGAGTTTCAGAAAATTCACGTGGTTCGACTTTTTTTTACCTCATAACTTTAAGGAAAATGGGTATCTTTTAATGAAAGTTTACACAAATACCCTTCAAACGAAATAGATTACGATTATAAAGAAATTTGTGGGGAAAATTTCTTTCCTTGGGGTGGAGAGAGGAGTTTCGGTAAGACGGTGTTTCGGATCAGGAAGACCGAATAAGTTATAACTACTCTGTTCTGACGGGGATTTTCCCCATTTTTTTAAACTTCATCCTTCGAAATGATGGGGTGGGGGCATCTTTGTATGAAAAAAATTTGAAACTTTTGTTTTTACAAACCCCCTCCCTCATCATCCCACTCCGTACCTATTCTGGTCATTTTCTTTTTTCACTTCAAAACTATGGAGGTGTCTTTTCCGTAAAATAATTTTTAAAAATGTTAATATTTTCAGAGGGAAAGGTGAGTGATTTGAGGGAGATTTGGCTGTTGTTTCTAGCACATACCAAGACAACGTTCCTTTTGTGGAGTGTTACTTCCAGAATGATTGAAGAATGTTACTACCGGAGCACACCATGGGGATGAGAATGGTGTGCCTGTCAGAGGGTACAATGAACGAATGCACAGTGCATAGAAGGCAATTGAGCTGTTTGAAATTACTGAAGAGAGATTACGTGACCAAGCAAGAGCAATATGAAAGAAAGGATAATTAACAAAATTGGAGCTAGAAGCTATTAAGAGAAGGCTATCGAGTGAGGTTTGGCATGCGAGAAATGAAAGTGATATAGTGGAAGAGATGGACAATTGTTCACAAGAATATACTACCGTGAATTGTGAAAGAATTGAGATCAGTGACTACTCAAACAATGAAGATCGATTAATAATAGACATGATTTTGTATCTATTAAATACAGAAGGGACAGAATTTATATGCGACTTTAAGTAGGCTAACGAATGGAGGCTAAATCTAGAGACAAGTAAAGTCAATAATTTCTTGAGACACATTGAAACAAAGGACATCACACAAACACATAATCTTATCAAGGCTGCTAGTAGGATTGTGGCAGAAAGGATGGAATTGAGAACTACTGAAAACAGAACAGCGACGGATAGAAGAGGAAATAAACAACCTTGGTGGAAAGGGAGAATTTCAGAAGATATAAACTCATTGAACAAACAGCTTAGTGGCAATACTTGTCAGGATAAGAAATGGAGAACTTAAGAATAAATGGAAATTCGAAAAAGTTAGGAAGAAGTGTGATGTAGATATAAAAGGCTTAACATTATAATTGAAGAATTGAAGCAGCAGATACTTGCACAAAAAGCAAAGCCAACTAGGGGATAGAATTACCAAATAGAGATTGATTAAGCAATTTGAAACGGAAGGATACAAATACCTTGGTTTACTAACGTTCAACGAGATAATGGAAAAGGAAATGAAAGAGCAACTGAGGGTGGCGTATTTCGGAAGACTAAGGTTGGTATTGCGCTCAATATTGACTGCATAGAATAAAATCCAAGGAGTTGATACGTAGGCGATAGTATCACTACGGTATGGACGGGAATTTTAAAATGGCAAAAGAGAGAAATGAAGAAAATGAATACCAAGACAAGAAAAATTTGACAGCACACTGAGCCTTCCACACTAAGAGTGACAGCAATAGGCTATACTTGTCCAGAAGAAAGGGTGGAAGAGGTTTGATCAGTTGCCAGGACTATATCGAAGCAGAGTAAAACGGCTTAGCATGGTATATATATTAGCATGGTATATATATTAGCATGGTATATATATTAGCATGGTATATATATTGTTGAAACATAGAAAGAAGACCGGCGTCATCAAAACTGAAAATTGTGCAATGAATTTCTCACTTGTAGGAATTAGCAGTGATATATTGATAGAAATGCTAAGTTGATTGAGAATGAAGAGTACACCAAATTGATTGAGGAAGAGAGTACAGAAATTTTGGTGAACGCATTAATAACAATTGTTGATAAATGCATCGCATATCTTCTGCATTCGGTTACAAAAAAAAAAAACATGAGACGTGTAATCTTCTGTATCAAAGTGTTATGTGTATTTGTTCTGTGCACTATTTTTTCGTCTCTGTTATGGTTTTGCTCCGCCCAAATAATCAAACACGCTACAACTAAGTTTTACTCCTCTCAAAATAAAAATTCGATTTATTAAATTTTGAAAGACTGGAAATTATTCTTTTCATGAAACAGTTACATAATTTAGAAATTATACGGTATCAGTTTTCCATATTTCTGGATGGTTAATTTTAACTCGGTTACGCTCCAGATGTTGAATCTCTAGTGACAGGAGAATTACAGAAAGGCCAACCATGGATGCGTATAAGAGCCTCCTTCAAAGTCTGAACAAGAAGATATGAACTGACGTTAGAGACAGTTCAATGGCTGGCAGCTATGTATGCTGTGACATGACCCGTGCTTCTACAATCATCCCTATCATTATATTCATTGAATGATTAGGATATTTGGAAGCGATAAGAAAAAGGCCTGAAAAATGTGTCCAACAGTTGAAGATGATTGTGAACTCTATGATCGACGTAGATATGATATTACATTTCTTCAAATGCAGACTAACATTATGAATTATACATGACTGCTGGCGCTTAAGCAAATATTTAGAAATTTTATTGTGTATTTATAGGGAATTTTATGCGTTTTCATGTTTATATATTTGCTAAGATATTTTCCTCATTTCTGTATTTTGTATGACTAACACACATTAATATACATGGATATAAGACTGTTGATGCCAAGATAGTGCTTATCATCTTGCGATAGATCTGTTTGAAACATATTTCTTGTTAAACAAACTTAATATACTAGAAACTACATAATCTATACTGTACACATATCAAAATATACGTACCAGTTTGGATTCGTGATTTTGAAAATATGAACCCGATCGTCAACAGAGAAAGGGACGTCCTATGGTAACAATTATTTATTTTATTGAAGGAGAGTTTTAGCTGTCATTCATGAGAGAAGCGGAATATATCACAATATGCTGACAAAAGCTTTTTGTTTTTTGTTTTTTTTAAATACAGTAATCCCTCGCCATATCGCGGTACACTTATCGCGGTTTATTATTATTTAAGCTTACGTCGATTCCTCTGTGGTGTTGTTTTGCATTTAGAATAAAATAAAAATTTACAAATTGTAAAATTAATTAAAATATATATATAGTACAATACTGTTTCTGCTTCGCGGATTTTCACGTATCGTGGGAGGTTTGAAAGGTAACACACGTGATAGTCCGGGGATTACTGTATTCACATTCTAAATATTTTTTGCTAATTAAATATGAATGAAATAACGTTAAAAATATTAAATTTCGATAATGATTGGAACGAAATTAAGGTACATCTTGCGATATATATAGTGTATTACCCTAATAAAATAAGAATGATGACGTATTTGCTGTAACATTAACAACCTCTATTTTAAGAGCATCATTATGATAATATCATTCGTTTAAGATAGAACATTCTCTGTATTACAAGATCTCACTTTCACATTTTTCTCAAGAAAGTTGATAACTTTTAATGTTACTACGTTTACATGAATTCTCCGAGAGACAAAGTCAGTATGCATGTATTACATATATTTTGCATGAGGTTGTTTGATTTATTGCGTTTCAAATTTTTACGAATAAATGTTTATTAGAGAAGTGTGCTCATACTAACTCTCTTCCTCTATCAAACATTGTGTATGTAGTAGACACGGACGGTTGACACCGCGAAATCTGGGTCTTACTCGGTGATTTATTTTAACATCTGTATAAATTATGAATATTTTTCGTATGAAAGTGCGATTCTATCATGTTTCCATATTTGATCCAATATATGCTGATACATAACCACACTGCATCAAAACACACGCTAACAACTTATGAGAAATCTATGTTGCTAGCAAGACGTTTAATTAGCCCAATTATTCTATTAATATTCAGTTTAACTATCAAGAAATTTGCTATATTTTAAGAGAAATTTCTTTAAAGGTTATTTCTATCGTCCTTAATGTCAGCGAATCAATAACAAAACGAAGCCGTCATTTAAGAGGCAAACTGGAATATACTTCCAATAACTGAATACAGATCGCATATATTTACAATGGAATCTCGATCGTTCGCTGGGAATTATTGATACGATCAATTTGAACATATCGGTGACAATATTAAGCATCATGGGATTTCCTATCATCCAGAAATGTGATATCACTTAATATTATTCCTAGCATAAAAATCGTGACCATAACATGACACAATGTATAATATAACCGTAGCGTGATTTTATATTTCTTCCCATAACCTGTCTGTTCTGTTTGCATGAACTCTATGGATTGTTCATTTGCATTTAATGCAGGAGCTACTCGATTTAAGGGGACACTGAATCATGCATTTAAAATATACAAAACTGTATCGATGGATCGCGTTGTTTGAAGCGATTTCCGAATATTTACAAATCCCTTTTGCATTCTCCTGACCTGTACGTGTGGAGCCAACTCTTGTTTACATGCTTAGGCTTTTATGTAAATATGAGATTACTTATTTTTTTCTATGTTCAGAATTCTAGACGTATCTTTAGGGAATTTCTCTTAAAATGTAGAAAGATTCTTCTTATCTAAATTGAATGGTAATATAGTAATTGAGCTAAGGCAGCGAGGTGGTAGAATCATTAGCACGCCGGGAAAAATGCTTCGTGGCATTTCGTCCTTCTCTACTTTGTGAGTTCTAATACTGCCGAGGTCGATGTTTGCCTTTCATCCTTTTGGGGTCGATGAAACAATTACCAGTTGATTACTGGGCTCGATTTAATCATCGACGTACACCTTCCCCCGAATTTGTTTTCCTTACGTAAAATTCGAAACCAACATAATAATTGAGCCAATTCGATGTTTTGCCAGGGACATACTTTTCTCATTATACGTTGTTAGCGTGTGTTTTGACGTAATTTGGTTGTGTATCAATATATGTTAAATTAAATACGGAAACATGTTAGAGTCACACATTCATACGGATGAACATATATCCATAATTTATACGGATGTTAAAATAAATAACAGAATGAGAATCTAGTCTTTGAGGTGTCCATGAATTATATTCAAAATGTTGAATAGAGAAAGCTTTATTATTATTACAAAGACATCTCCTATTTCATCAATTAGTATCGGTAACAACTACTGTATTACCTTAACAACATAGTTTATTTTTTATTTCCTTACATACATATTTACAGAATTGCAGCTACAGAATGCAAATATTAAAAGAAATGAAAGCAAACATTTCCCACTGACTGGCATTTTCTGACGCTGAATTTTACACCTGAAAAATTTCTGAGTCCTTATGTTTAAAAATATATAAACTTGTCCAACGTTATTATTGCTTATACTGTATTGTCACATTGTTGATTTTGTTTACAAGGCACGCCATCTTTATTTACTACATATATATATGTTTGATCTTATATATCTACCAAATATTAGTTCACTTAATCTTTTCATGTAGCCTAAGTTTTCATACCCATTTTCATGTTTACTTCTCCTGCAAATTAATTCACTTATCTAGATCTTTTTCTTAACTTCCCAACATGTTTGAAATAATCCTTTCATCTCCGAGTCGTCTGATTCATCTATTAGCTGATTAGCTATTTGTTTTCTGTGAAGTTTCATAAACATTCAGTTTTCTTTTTCTAATTTAGCCTCAGCATATACCGCTCTACATATGAATATTCTATAGTGTAGTCATTTGAAGTGAGAAACACATTCGAGAGCATCTCAAGTAGCAGTATTGTAATGCAACGTTGACTTCCAGTTGAAGCTAGTTCATTGCGATTCATAAAATAAAAGCCATAGCTTGAAATTTCAAACTCATCACACTCATCTTCACTCTCCAAACGAAGAAACTTTGCCAGTACGCATAACAGTTTTAATATGCTGTTAAATCCTTGCCTAATTGATTATGAAATTTTGAGGATTTAGTGATTCACTCTCTACTCTTGAATCATACCGTTACTCTGAATACTGTAACGTCAGTGAAGAAATCTCTGCTTGCTCAAATTAATTAACTCACTGTTCCATCTACTAATTAGTAGAGTTGTTAGGATGTCGCATAGATAGCCTTGTCGTATTTCTTTCACATCCCAACGCTTGGTAATCAAATCCTGCCATGACCAACTTTGCTTTTCATTTCTCAGTATAAATAAACACCTGTCAATTGGTCCTACTTTTTTTTAGATTGAAAAATATAAGAGAAACTCGTAC
>NC_068992.1:16755154-16756300 GCF_001194135.2 Octopus bimaculoides
CACACACACACACATATATATATATATATATATATATACATACAACACACAGGCTTCCATGCAGTTTCTGACATCAAATTCACTCACAAAAATTAATTAGACCGCGGTTGTAGTAGGAGTCACTTGCTCCAAGTGATGCGTCAAAAGTTACATGGTTGCAGACCAACCAGTCATTTAGTCAGATAATTTTACTTTCACCTGCTCAAAGATGATTTGAATGCTATGTTTCCAGATACATTTGTTTACTAAGCATTATATTGGTTTCAAATGTTGGCACAACGCCAGCAATTCTGGGGTAATCTACTCCAGTTCTAAGCTGCTACATATTTTATGGACCTTGAAATGATGGAAAGCAATGTCAGTCTCGATAGAATCTGAACTCAAAATGTAAAGGGGGACGAAATACCGCTAAGCATTTTGCCCAAAGTGCTAACGATTTTGCTAGCTCGCCACTTTTGCCAAGCATTACATTAGCAGTACGTTCACAGTCCCAGGCAAAATATAAGTTTGTAACTATTGACAGATTCATCATTGCATTGAGAGTCCAAAAGTCTAGTGACTTGATATGGTGACTACGCGCTGTCATCAGCAGGATAGACTACCACATTATCGTTTGATAAGTTGACGCATTGTTGGCAACGGCGTCTACAGAATCCACCATAACATAACTCAGACGAAACAATGGAGGAAGTAGAAAAGATATTTGAGTTGTGTTATGGACGAAAACTTTGCTTATCTAAAAAGATATTTATATACTTATATTTAGGCTGTCAAGATCTTATTAAATCGAAGCCATTTCCACAATAATTCTTTTCTAAGGTCAGTCAACCTTTCTAATAAACAATGATGGATTATCAATCAGAATCATGCGAGACGTGATCGAATAGAGTGAATGATTGGCAAGTATCTCCAATACAGGCATTACATTAGGTTACACCAGATCTCACATATTCAATTAAGACTATGTATGTCAATTCATAAGGCTCATATAACCGTAAAGCTGTGTGAGATGGGGCAAATTCACGTCCATATTCGGAGACATTAGACTAATCGAATTTCCCATGTCCATACACGCGAAGTTATGCATAGACACGCACATAAACATTGAGGTAAATAAACATATATACATACATATATATATATATA
>NC_068992.1:16757340-16758368 GCF_001194135.2 Octopus bimaculoides
GTCTCCAGTTCTTGTAGTGATGACGGTTTTTCTCAATATTATGCACCATAAATGTTCAATAATATTGAGATCTGGGTACTGTGGTAGTCAAATAATATGTTCAACTTCACTAGAATGTTCCTCGTGCTATTCAGGAACAACTTCAGCTGTGTAAATTGGTGCATTATCATCGTGAAACATTGCGCTTACCTCCGGAAACAGTTCCGCAACCATAGGATGAAGTTGATCACATAATATGCTTAAATAGTCTTGAGTATTAATTTTGCCATGAAGGGAAACCATTGAACCAGCAGATTTCCAAGATACACGTCCCACTCAGTTCATCACAGAATCTCTCTATCTTTAACAGTTAGAAGAAGGCAGTCTGGGTCAAATGTTTCTTTTGGCTGTCTCCGCACGTATACTCGGCCGGTGGTCGGAAGTAAGATAAAGGATGACTCGTGCAAGAAAATAACACACTTCCATTGTTATAGGGACTAATTCTGTAGGTTTTTACTCCAGTCTAAACGCTGTGCAACGTTTGTTTTTGAAAGTAGTGGTTTTCTGTTTGCAGCCCTCCCGTGAAATCCGGCTTTGAGCAGCTCCCAGCGAACACTTTTTGTGGAAACTGAGCTCTTGAGGTGGTCCTTAAACTCTGCTATAATTCTGGGAGCTGTACTTTTGTGAACCTTTCTAACAATTCACGAAATATTCCGACGGTCCCTATCTGGAAATTTTGGTTTTCATCCGGAGTTTTGTTTCGACGAGGAGGCTTTTCCCTCTTTCTCAAAGGCTGTCATTACTTTCGAGACAGTATTTCATGATACACCAAATATCTCGGCTGTTTTTGTTACGCTAGTGCCTGCCATATGAGTACCAACAATTTGAACTCTTTGAAAGTCCGATAGATCTGTCATTTTAATGAATTTTAATCACTTTTTTCTGATGACATCAGAAAAAACAACAATTTTAGCAAAACATAATAAATAACACTAAAAATAAATTAAAAAAACAGAAATAAACAAGCTTTTGACAATTTTATAGATATT
>NC_068992.1:16759794-16762634 GCF_001194135.2 Octopus bimaculoides
TATATATATATATACATATATATGTATACATGTATATATATACATATACTTATACATATATATGTACGTATACATATACGCAGATATATATATATATACATATCTACATATATATGAATACGTATTTACATATATATATATATATATGTGTGTGTGTGTGTGTGTGTGTGTGTATTTACATATAAACATATATAAATATATATATATATACGTCTGTGCGTGTGTGTGTATTTACATATACACATATATATACATATAAACATATATAAATATATATATATATACACCCATATACGTGTGTGTGTTTGTGTGTCTATGAACATATGTTCAATAAATGTATAAATGTTCACATCTTATTCTAAACAATATATAATTAATAGTTCAAGTTGATAACTATATTATGAAGGAAATCACAAGGTATTGTATTTGAAAAAAAAAATGTACTGATGGATTGCTTCAAAGGCATAACATCTTTTATTTGTAACATTGACCTCAAAGTTAACGAAAAATTTAAAACTATGTTTTAGACTAGAAGTGATTTAACACTAGTTAACCAATTACGCGGTGAAGAAAGAAAATTATGATTTTATCACAATGAAATAGGATAAGCGAAGCAAAGCATCTTATCTTCGACAAAGCTAATATGTTTACAATAGTTAATTATCTTCGAAACGGTTACCTTATACTCTTCTTTGTTGTTTTTGTTTCGCACCAGATCAAACCTTATCTGTAAGATCTATGTTCAAAGTGATTCTTTGAACACATCCTCTTCCTTTTTTCAAATATTTCAGTGCAAAGGGGTTACTATTTCTAGCAGGTAGCTTTAACGTTCGGAGTTTCCGTATGAACTCCGCATAAAGCCAGACGTTCGGTAATAATAATTATTATTTGTATAGTTATTATTTCTAGGTGGGAAAATGTTTATAAAACTGGCTAGATATCTTGCACGTTTTATTTGCAGTAGTTTGTGTTGTGAATTCGAATGTCATGATTTCAAGCTTTACATAGGTCTATGAGTCGTTAAACTAAACGTATCAGTTGAGCTCTGCAACTTTTGTCATAAGACATCATTTATATAAAGCTAGATGTATCAATTAGGAATGTGCCGTATCTCAAATTCTGTTTTAAATACTTACGATTCTTGCTCGAAGAGGCCATGTCATACAATTGTAGTTATGTTTCATGTAATCCCTTAGAGCAACACCTTCCACAAACTCGACCATAAGACAAGGAAGACGGGTTTCGAGACACAATCCTAAAACGCTAACAATGTTTCGATGTCTGTGCTTCCTGGAACAAAAATAAAATATCAGATAATATGTATATGTATATATATATATATATTCCCAATAAGCATAACTATTACTAATATAGATTCACGGTCCAAAATCTAGGTGGGTTACATAATACATTATACACACCAAAGCCTTTGACTAATACTTCAATTTCTCGACCTCGAAACAAATTTTACTTTGCCATGATGTGAACTCAGAATGTAAATTGTTGGAGAACATTCGAAATTAAATTTGAGCCAATGCGGTGACGCTTTAGTCAATCACCACCACCTTGTAAGAAATTGCGACTTCATATATGAGTGAAGATTCTTTCATACTCTATACTACTGTATAATAAGATTCCACGTAATGTTTGCCCAGAAGAAGCAAATGGCGAACGGAATGACAATTACGAGAATATGTTTTACGTCAATAATGCAATGAGAAAACCATATCGTTGTAGTATGGATGAAATAAAGGTATAGCTTCGAAATTCTGAGATTCCGTGACCGAGTGTGACAGTCCGATATCATATTCGAAAGATGAGCGTAGCTAAGACATTAACCAAGATAAAAATACGAGCTTGATTATATTAATGCCTAATAATTGATCGGATATGTTACTATACATGACGAGGCCTAATGATGCTAAGAAGACCCAGTGATTTAAGGTGTTTCATTGCAGGGATATACCAATCACTGAACGTATTTCAGAATATCATACATCACAGGCAGTGAGCTGGCCGAAATGTTAGCATGCCGGACTAAATGCTTACCGGCATTTCGTCTGTCTTTACGTTCTGATTTCAAATTCCGCCGAGATCGACTTTGCCTTTTGGGTTCGATAAATTAAGTACCAGTTGTGTACTGGAGTCGATCTAATCGACTGACCCCGTCCCCCAAATTTCGGGCCTTATGCCTAGAGTAGAAAAGAATATCATACATTACTTCTAATTTAGATGAAACATATCTTTAACAATTAAACACCAAAAAAACTGACTAGTCTTAGTTTTTTAGTTCACTGTATTAGATATTATTGTGTGACTTTAAAGTAATTCGGTATGAATATTTCGGCTTTTCGTCCATCAGCATCTAAAAGAGCTTCTTTGAATGGACATCAATACCGTAGAAAAAAAATCAATTTCAGTAAAACTTTTATATTAAGTAGATACTAGAAAACACTGGTTTTCGTTTGATTAGTTCCGAACCCACAAAAAATTTCTTCTACTGTGTTTGTTTGTAAATTCTGCCGGTGAAATAATGACCCTACATGCTCATGATTTTAGTTCTATATTCCTGTTTTTATAACCAAACGTATATTTTCGTTTCGCTACATATTTCAGTGCTGTGCGTACATATAAATGAATGTATGCATGCGTGTATGTGTATTGTGCATATGTATGCGTGTAGACACAGAGTTAAGGTCAAACAGTTACAGAGATTTATGGGTTAGGTCATTCTTATTCATGCAAAACTTTGTTTGTGCTGTAGGGTATATTTATACACCAAAACATACGGAATTTCCATACAGTCACACACACATACATACACACTTATACATATGCGT
>NC_068992.1:16762751-16763273 GCF_001194135.2 Octopus bimaculoides
ATATGTATACCTATATATATATATGTATATGTCTACATATATATACTTTCGTATTACATTTTATATATATATATGTTCAAATACAAGCGTGCCCAACAAAGGCGTTTATTTATACAAGTTCACAACATTTATCAGTCAGTTCTGCCATTGCATGTATGTCCCTGCTGATGTTCTGCTTTCTTTGCTAACAATTCTATACTGTAAATCCTGTTGTCATGAATACGGTGAAACATATTTGCCACTTTTGAACTGAGCGATCAATTACTCTGACCTGACAGCATTTGTTCCGCTATTATAAATCTTTCGAGATGGCTTGATACAGTAAAATGCACCCTCTACTTTCCGATTCACTTGGAATATTTATGAGGTTAATATTTGGCATACGTGAGGAGTTCTAATAACATATATGCAGAAATATATATGTGTGTGTGCGTGTATACATACACACACACACGCACACACACATACTTAAATATGTATATCTTCTAACTTCAAAATAATACTATATATATATATATATAT
>NC_068992.1:16763287-16765951 GCF_001194135.2 Octopus bimaculoides
ATATATATAGTATTATTTTGAAGTTAGAAGATATATATATTTAAGGATGAAAAAGAATTATATATTTCTGAATTCATAAAATAAAGTAAACAGAAATGTAATTCATGCTAGCGTGCGATAAATCTAGTCAACTTTTAGATGTTAAATGGCCAGCCGTTTGCTTATAAATATATATTTATGTATCTGTGTGTATTTTGTGTATTTGATTGTGTTGAATTTAACTTTCGAACCGTTCACCAGAAAAGCGGTACCAACTTCTAAGAGTTTGCAACATTGATGTAATATGGATTGGTATTCTCGGAACATAAGCACATTGAAAAAAACAGCTTAGATTTGAATCCATGAAACATGAATAACGAAGTACATTCCTACACGTTCGCAAATATTCACATATTATGGGTACATTTATTTGCGTATATAATATGTATTTTGCTTTGCGTAGAAAGTATTATATTTAGACGTTGTATCAATATTTAAATACGAAATTACTATAACGAACGAATATGCAGTTTTGTGTCTCTTTATGATGGCTTGGGTTAAAATACAATTGAAGTTAGTTAAACTTCAGCCGAATATTGATGTAACATTATATAATGCATACTCGAATTAAGAAGATTCATTTTCCAGTTGTACCTTCGGTTTATGTTAAGTTGAATTATTCTGCTGAAAACTACCTTTCTTCAACCTAAGCAGAAAACAATTTCAGCTTACTTTTAAACTTAAAACTTAGCTTGTAGTGAAGAGACAGTAATACAATTTTGTCACTGACCGCAGTACGGGGTGCCTTCAAACAAATACATTTTACAGCAAATGGTTTAATAATCTGAGTGATATTTGGCCTGACGATCCAGAAGCGTAAACATCATGAGGCGGATTTAATGAATCTAGCTATGCACACGTCAGAAAGGATATTCTATAGCCTTATTCTTGTATAAACTGTTGCTATTTATCCAATAGTGAAGGCGCAATGTCCCACTGGTTAGCGCAGCGGACTCGCAGTCATAGGATCGCGGTTTCGATTCCCAGACCGGGCGTTGTGAGTGTTTATTGAGCGTAAACACCTAAAGCAACACGAGGCTCCGGCAGGAGATTGTGGCAAACCCTGCTGTACTCTTTCCCCACAACTTTCTCTCACTCTTACTTCCTGTTTCTGTTGTGCTTGTAATTCAAAGGGGTCAGCCTTGTCACACTGTGCCACGCTGAATATCCCCGAGAACTACGTTAAGTGTACACGTGTCTGTGGAGTGCTCAGCCACTTGCACGTTACTTTCACGAGCAGGCAGTTCCGTTAATCGGATCACATGGAACTCTCGACGTCGTAAGCGACAGAGTGCCAAGATTTATCCAATAAATTTCTAGCCAGAAATTTGAACCTTGATCCAGATCTTGATGTTGGAATTTGAATTAGCATTCAAAGATTATGAAAAACTTTTGCGAAGTTGCAATTTTCTTTATACTCTCTAAAGTAGGCAGAATTGTTAGTGTGCGGGACAAAACGATTAGTGTCATTTAATCCGGCTCCTTACATTCTGACTTCAAATCCCGCCGAGGTCAGTTTGGCTGTCGTTCCTTCAGGGTCAATGAAAGAAAGAACCCTCAAGTAATCGGATCGATGTAATCGATTTACTGTCTTCACTCAAAATTGTTGGTTTTGAATACTACGACGCAGTGGCGACCCGTTCAGATATAATGTTGGGATCGTGTTAATTTACACACCGTGGAAACTGATAACCGATACTGTGACCACGGAGACCCAAGAAAAAAATTACATTCTCTACAATTATAAAAGGTACTGAAAGATATCTGGCTCCGTAAAGTAAATTATTTTTGTTTAGCTGTTTGGCTGTAAAACCATTATAATCAAAGCATTTTAAATGGTAGGAGCGTTTAAAGGGAACCAGTGACACCTGTGTATTAATCCTGTGCTGGACTAGTATCTCTTGCACAAGATTCTTTCTTCTGAAAGCCTTCCGTGAAAATCCGGATACGCTCCGATCTCATGAAGTTCTATGCACGAGTTATCTCTGTTTTCATTTTGAAATTGTGTTGTGCATGCCGTTGTTCGAAACCAGCATCCGCGATAGAAAAGTTTCCGTATTGTTTACAAACGTCCCATAACTTTCATTTCCTTTAGCAATAAAATATAAATAGCAAATAAAGTGAAACGATATAATGTACCCGAACGACTATATAGTATATATATATATATATCCTAATATCGATCGTGTAAACACGTGGCTACGATGAGATTTACTAATGGATTTTATTTAAAGAACCATTATAAAAAGATTTTACTGATATAAAATGTAATACCATGTTATGTGATAAAAATCGCTCAATAATGATAGCGTGGAACAGAACAAAGGGTTCAATATCATATTTTTTTAAAAATAATAACAGATCGATAGCTAAAAGTTTGATAAAGAAAAGATAAAAAGATGCCTCGCTTTTATTATATAATTTCTTCAAAGACACTCTTTATTTAGACCGTTGTTTTTTGTCCAATAAAATAAGACAGCAAAGGAGATCATTCACATTTAATTTGGTGAGAAAACGATAAGCTATTTCATGGGAAAATTGATGACCACCATACTTTGAACTACAGAAATTACTACTGTATAAAATTGCTTATATATACATACATACATACATATATATATATAT
>NC_068992.1:16766470-16769667 GCF_001194135.2 Octopus bimaculoides
TATATATATATATATATATATATACACGCACACTCATATATACAGATATCTAAATACATATATATACACACATATGCATATATATATATATATATATATATATATATGTACAGACACAAATATGTATGAAAGCATTCGTGTGTAAATCTGTATGTTGCAAGTTGTAAGTCTATGCATACGGATAGCCAAAAGTATGCACCTACATAATCTTTTCCATAAAAGGCCATCACCTAAGGTGACATATACTGACACTTCTGCCATATACTAAACAGCCGAAATTTTATTTTTTAATTAAAATAGGGTAATTATGCAAATTATAAATCTGTTTTCGTAGATAATACAAATAGGATGAAAGATTAAAATTTATTTTGGTTCATATTCACGTTTTGTATATTTTTGAAAAGTGTTATGCTGTCATGAACGGCTCTCGTTCAGAAATGCTATATCCTTATCATCTGAGACGTTAACCACCTCCCGAGACTGTTGCGTGTTTTATGAGTTGCTAGATGCACAGCCAGTGATATTCAATTTAACATCTATGATATGTTGTTATTGTATAATCATTAACAGACCAAATCAAACATACCTATGATGAAAGACATTCTAACGGACTCCATTTAGTCGTCTTTATGCATCCCAAACAGCATTATCTAATAAAAGACACTTCTTTAACGTGATGTGTGAAAATTAAGGAAGAAATGCGTCCCGTAGAGGCTTTGTCACTCCGTGGCAGATAGTATTTGTATCGTTAAATTCATTGCTCCTAATCATCTTTAACAAAGAGTTTTGGAAACATCTCAGATTATTATTATTATTATTATTATTATTATTATTATTATTATTATTATTATTATTATTATTATTATTATTATTATTATTATTATTATTATTATTATTAAGGCGGTGAGCTGGCAGAAGATTTAGCATGCCGGGCAAAATTCTTAGTGGTGTTTCGTCCATTTTCATGTTCTAAGTTCAAATTCTACCGAGGTCGACTTTGACTTTCATCCTTTTGCAGTCGATGATACAAGTACCAGTTATGTACTGCGGTGTATATAGTCGACTATCTCCCTCCCCCAAAATTGCTGCCGTTGTGGCAAAATTAGAAGCTGCTGCTGGTATTATTATTATTATTATTATTATTATTATTATCATTATTATTATTATTATTCTCGTTATTATTAAGGCGGCAAGCTGACAGACTGGTTAGCACGCCGGGGAAAACTCTTAGCGGTATTTCGTTTATTTTCACGTTGTAGGTTCAATTTCGGCCGAGGTGGACTTTGACTTCCGTCCTTTTGGGGTTGATAAACATTGGGGTCGATGTAATCAAATCATCTCCTCCCCAAATTTCAGACCTTCTTCCTATAGTAGAAAGGAATATTATTATTTTTGTTGTTGTTTATCACCAACACTAAACGTGTCACGAACACTCTGTTAGTCTTTTATTCGTTTTCATTCTCATAAGTCTATCAGTTTCGTTTTCTGTTTTGTTGTATAGTGTGTCTGAGCAAAAAATACTTTTATCTGCCCTAAGGGGCGAAATTTCGAAACGTAAATATTTCTTTTCGAAATATTGGAAAAGCATTTATATGGCATTGTATTTGTCGTGAAACGAAGAAGGGAAGTGTGGAGGTGGTTTTCATGGCGAAATTGTCTTTCGCAGTCAGTTCCACCTGACAAATATATGGACAAAGGTAGTAGCAGCAAGATCAGAAGCAACGATAAAAACACCAACATCAACAACATTACCATTATTAACACCGACTAAAACAACACCAACCAAAGCAACATTAACAACCACAACAACAACAACGAACAATAGAAAGAGGAAAAATAACAAAATAAAAATTCTTCACACATAATACGTGCAAATTCAATCAACACCACCACCACTGCCACCATTAACAGAGATACGGTCGCTGAATACGAAAATATCCACAAATCAAGCAGTGATAGTTTCACCGCTGGGGTGCATCAAGTACGAGAAAACGGTATGCTGTCAATGAATGAATTAAAATTGCAAGAAGCATGTTAAAAAGAAACGGAAGAAGGGTTTATCTTAACACATCCGAAAACATTGTAGAGGACAACAATACTGAGAAAAACAATAATCTACAAAACCATACGAATAACTATTTGTAAACTAGAAAAGGCGGCATAGCAAGAAATTGAATAATGTCTGAGAACAGTGTGGGACACGAAAACGTACGCTGCAAGGAGAAACGATAGGGCACTATAGTGGTGATATTTTCCGCAGAAGAGGCAAGGGATCATTTTAACTTTAAAAAATTAAAGTTTTGGTACTTATATACCTCGGCCATCGAGAAAATTAAAATTGGAGGCATACCACCAAAAATGGACATCTGTTGGCTGGTAGCAGCTGTCCTCTTGGACATCTGCTGGCTGATAGCAGCTGTCCTCTTGGACATCAAGGACAAAATAAATATTTTCCCGGTGCACAAACTACAAAAACAGATGTGACTGTGTGAAGGCATGGAGTTGTAGGCGCAGGGGGACGTTAAAAATTTCTTACATGACACTAATCTTCACTTGGCCGTTGAGGGCAGAAAGAGACGAGATATAACCTGTATGGGGACCCCACATCAAACGAGAGAAGGTGATCCCAACTTTTGCCCGAGAGAAGGTGATCCCAACTTTTGCCGACACCAGATCAACAACAGCAACCGCACCAGGTGACCACTGCATCTGCAAACACAGCAGTCACACCAACAACAACAACAATTACAGCAGCATCTACAGCAATAACAGCATGAACAACAACAGTGGAAGCAATATCAGTAAGCAAAACAGGAAACACACCAGCATCAATGATTTCCACATTCCAGGCAGCACTGAACAAAAAATGATGAGTCAAAATCCCCTAAAAGAACCCTTTTATCAACCGAATTTCAGCAAAAGACATATCCGCCCCTTTTTCGGACCACTCAGCAATAAACGGCAAAAAAAAAAAATAAATAAATAAAATATCATACTCATAGGCGCAGGAGTGGCTGTGTGGTAAGTAGCTTGCTTACCAACCACATGGTTCCAGGTTCAGTCACACTGCGTGGCACCTTCAGCAAGTGTCTTCTACTATAGCCTCGGGCCGACAAAAGCCTTGTGAGTGGATTTGGTAGATGGAAACTGAAAGAAGCCCGTCGTACATATGTATATATATATATATATATATATAT
>NC_068992.1:16771147-16772520 GCF_001194135.2 Octopus bimaculoides
TATATATATATATATATATATATATATATATGTATGTATGTATATATATATATATATATATGTATATGTATATATATCTGTACACATATATATATGTGTGTGTGTGTGCATCAATATATGTTTGCGAGAGTGCGCGTTTGATTCAATGTCACCCTGTTTGTGTATCTCTGTTGCCAGGGAGAGGTGAATGGATAATTTCCTCGTGGAATATCTAAATTAGAGAAGCGCAGTTCTATCATAATATTTGTCACATTATGAACCATCAGACAAGTTTCAGATGCAAAAAAAAACAAAAAAAAACCACCAAAAATAATTACTTTCTGTTTTGTGATGAACGAGAAAAACAATTTATTTTTATTAAAACATTACGATCACGTAACTATAGTAATCACACGTTGAACCTTACATAATGTATGTTTTATAATACTGCAACAACAACCGCAATAATAATAATAATAATAATAATAATAATAATAATAATAATAATAATAATAATAATAATAATAATAATAATAATAATAATAATGATAACAACAACAATGATTTTCTCACAGACAGAAAATCATATGTCTGTCTCTGTTATTCTCTCTTTGTCTCTTTCTCTAGTCAGAGCACGATGCCTCCAGAGAATACCCAGGTTATTCTGGTGCGCAATATATACCGTTATTATTTCATCTTCTTTTCCATGCAATAAATGTACGAAATTAAATTGGTTACAGCCAATGATGTTATGCAGTAATTTTTTTTTTGTTTTTTAATACTTACTGCGGAGTTGATCGTTGCTCTTTGTTTTTGCTTTGATTTTTCTTTCTTTTTTTTTCGTTATTTTCCCCAGTACGGCTCTGACAGGCAATCGCGTCTCCTGAATATCTAAATCTACTGAACAAACAGACCAATGCCTATTTCGTCTCTTAATGTGGTAGCGTTGTTATTTGATCAATATTTCATTTTTTATCTTTTTACTTGCTACGATCGATGGACCAAGACCATGCTAGGTTGCCGCCTTGAATTGTTTTACTCAAACACATCGGCACCAGTACTTCATTATTTCAAGTAACTGTTCACAACCGATGTCTTTGTGAATGGGAGGAGTACATACGATTTCATTGCTAAATTTTATGTGCAATAAATTGGTTAAGCTTCTATATATACTTCTATAATTTTAACAAATTTTAATATAATTTCTTACAATATTTAATTGTAAAAATATAATAGGACTTCTTTTAATATCAAACAGCTATAATGGTCCAGGAGAGTAGAATAGGTATCAAAAGGGGCCAAATATATAAAAGTCTCCTATTAATTCTATGGGATTCTTATTGCCGAACCACCGTTTTAAGGAGAAGCAAGTCCGAAACATTTAAACAAACTCA
>NC_068992.1:16773233-16778277 GCF_001194135.2 Octopus bimaculoides
TTATTGCAACGCTAGATATATCAACGAGGAGAAGTGGACAACTTCACGCACGCACTTCTTCAAACTTTGAAAATTACAAACTTTTGAAAATTCCACGGAATGCGTTTCCGTGTTTCTTTACCCAATCCTGGTATCCCTTGAGTCAATTGTGAATATCGTCTCAAAAATTTCCCCAGTTGTGGTTATTAGAAAAGAAGTAGCATTGCACACGTTCCTGCAAGGACTGAGAACAAACATTTCTCTGCAACCCAACTGCCCCTGCTCTTGTCCAAATACTTCAGGATAGTGGATAGTGGTTTCGTGCGGCAGTAAATTTTCTGAAAGGCCGATGAAAATTTTGTTACAGAAAGTTTCCTTGTTCTACTCTTCATTTCTTGTATATAGTTGCCATAACAAGAATAACACAGCTTCCAATGATTTGAAGAACGTTTAGAGATATTAGAAATGCACTATTTAAGCCTCGGCATTGTGTCCTACTTCTGAAGCATAAAAATTATGTATTTTCCATTTCGACACGGGTCTTTTTTACAACCAATCTTGTTCACGTCTTCACACAACGTTCTTTTGACGAAGAAACATATCAGTAGTGGCATTGTCGTCATCATCATTAACATCATCACCATCATTATCATCGTCGTCATCATCATCATCGTCATCGTCGTCATTATCATCGTCGTCATCATCATCATCAGCAGCATCATCGTTTTATTGTTATTGTCGCTGCTACTATTTTCCGATTCATTATTACAATTTCAGGCTGGCAAGGCGTACTTCATAACGCTTTTGGTTCTCGGATTTTTCTATCTGTGTCAATTTGATTTTGATTCATAGAACTCTAACATATTGTTTCAATATTTTTAACCCAAATTATCTGAATAATTTTTCCAAACTTCGTTTGATTTTTGTGTTTATTTTTATCTGACATACAGCACAACAAGTCGAGGATAATACTCCCCGCCAGCATAAACAAAGACAGTGTGCGGAAAATATAAAATCAGAAGCTAAATGGACAGCAATATTGCAAAACAAGGTATTAACATTTTGAAAAGAAATATGTTTGTGCTATTTTAGAGCAAATGTCAGCGCTTTTGTCAAGTGGCTTAACTATTACCACAGCTACTCGGCAAAAGCAACAACAACGCATGGCTCTGAGAACACAGCTTTCCAAATATCTCGTCAGAAAATGTTTTTCTTATACACGTTCTTCACAGAGAAACAAGGGTGACAGCGTGTATCACGTTGAACTCTCTATAGCGTTGCCCGAATTGTTTGAGAGGGAAAACATGGTTCATATGACATATGTTACGTCGCGGTGTATTGGGGATGTTTTTATATGCCCCCTAATGACGAGTTAAAATGGGCTCTGGCTGATGTATGAGAAATATCACGGTCCTCTGGAAAGTCTGAGAGAGGAAAAGGAGGAATGAGAGAAAGAGAGAGAGAGAGAGAGAGAGAGAGAGAGAGAGAGAGATTAATGATGGATAGTAACTTGTTCTGAAACAGGAACGAATGATGGAGGTTACTGCATCGAAATTCAAAAGTTCAGAAATCAGTTTTTCGTCTACCGAACATTCCCTGTCTAGCCAAAATTATTATTATTATTATCATTATTATTATTATTATTATTATTATTATTATTATTATTATTATTATTATTATTATTATTATTATTATTATTATTTTACTTCTCAGAGCTCTCGATTTCATTTTCTCTGGCTACTTCCATATGAGCGGCCAAAAACCCTTTATCAGGGATCATGTGGGGGCTTATTCCACAATATTTAACATCTAATTACCAGCCTCAAAATCGTCGCTGATCTCAATTAGGCGTTTTTTTTGTGAGCATGTTCTACACTCATGCAGATTCCAATTTCTGAAACGAATTTCTCAAACCAGATTCTAAATGCTCTCAATGCTCCTACAACTACTGAGATGTCGGTTACTTTCGGCATTGCCCACATTCGTGTAATATCGTTTTTTAGCGGTTTGTACTTCTCAATATTGAACTATTCTTTATCATTTATTCCGACATCCCTAGTCATGGCGATATATATGATCATAGTTTCATTCATTATTGTTTTTTAACAACAACAATGTCTGGCCTCTGACATTAATCGCTAAATTACACCAGATTTTAAAATTGAAAAGATCTTACAATTATTAATTTCGGTGCCACCCTCTGCTTTACACTTGCATCATTTAAATGCCTTAACTATGCACACACTCAGGCACATCAACATTTTCTGCAAAAATGCAGAAATAAATGCTTATTGAATTATCGTATTGCAGAATATGTGTACGACACTATTTTTGATTGAAAAAACTTAACTAGTAGAACCTACGTCTTCCAAGTTATGCTCAGTTGAAGAATTCAATTTACTATTGTAAACGAACGAAACACTTGTCAACATTATAGTGACAGCTCATATAATATTTAGAGCAGCAATCATTTATTTATTTTTTTTTTTTGTCTACAGAGCCGTTCCCACGCAGGTGATTTTAGCAGCCATGTGTATGTGTAGCTTTGCTAAAACAACTGTGGGAAGCTTATTATACAATACATTGATATGGCCTTCTGACATCCACCTCTGAAGTATATTCCATGCAATTTGCGCAGTTCTCAAAGTAATGTCAGTTAAAATATGGAAAATATAGAATTATCTCAATCACAAGATGAATATGCAGTATAAAATACATTTTCAGTAATAAAACCAGAGTGGATAGTTCGATATATCTCGCCAGCCTTTAAGAGGTTGAAATGAACTATATCGACTGTTAACACCTGGTATCTACATCCAACGTTAGCACCAGATATTGAGACCTTCATCTTACACTTGACTTGCAGGAAACGAATATTTACACCACAAAGTATATATCGTAACCTATATTTTAGGTACTTTACTGAAGACCTTTTCACCTACCTTGCCAACTCTACCCCATTCTCGATTTATTTATAGTTATCATAGAATAGTCCAAACTCCATGTTGGAAACTTGAACTTGCCACTCTAAGAATCAAGAACAATACACAGATCAAGCGAGTCACCCACATACAGAAGGAACACATAAGCTGAGTCATGTTTAAAAGCACTCATGACTCGCTTACCATACGTTCTAGTGAAACTAGAGTCAGCCAAAGGTGATTTCACATATTTTCTGCGTTAGACAGCCGGACTACATAAAGAAAAAAGTGTGATTAACAATTTACTCTTTCAAAAGACAGGAACTGTTACACAGTATTTCATTAATCTACTGGGACACATCAAACACTGTAAATAAGAAATGTAATAGTTTTAATTGTCTCATAAACAAATGGTGGCCTGTAAACTGCAGACACATTTTTGATAACTTTTGGACAGTTTTTGTGCGAAAGTAATAAAATAAGCGCAATTACTTATATTTATGCTCAAATATTTTGAAGACAAACGAATAAGATGAGGCAAAATTTACTATGGAATACGGTAACTTTAGATTTCTTATCTCTTTTCTATTTAGTGGAATAATATGTCATTTGTTATTTACTTTTTACTGTTATTTATGACAAAAACGTATACTGCATATGAGAAGTAACTATATTTCCAGTTAGTATTAATGAAATTTAATACGAGGTTTGCCTAGGCATACAGGAATGTATATACATGCACTTCCGATTATTATAATATTCAAAGTTTAAACATAATGAAAACCACACTATTATTCTTTAAAACATGTAAGCATCCTTTTTTATATTAACCAATTCACCTACTTATCGATTCAACTGAAACATCAGTGACACTCCGTGAATATTATATATAGTTACTAGAGTGAAAGCGTGACGTGACGTGAGGTTGGCACTCTGTCGCGTACGACGACGGGGGTTCAATTTGTTCCGATCAACGGAACAGCCTGCTCGTGAAATTAACTTGCAAGTGGCTGAGCACTCCACAGACACGTGTACCCTTAGCGTAGTTCTCGGGGATATTCAGCGTGACACAGTGTGACAAGGCTGACCCCTTTGAATTACAGGCACAACAGAAACAGGAAGTAAGAGTGAGAGAATACAGCTGGGTTCGCCACCATCCCCTGCCGGAGCCTCGTGGAGTTTTAGGTGTTTTCGCTCAAGAAACACTCACAACGTCCGGTCTGGGAATCGAAACCGTGATCCTATGACCGCGCGTCTGCTGCCCTAACCACTGGGTTATTGCGCCTCCAAACTAGAGTGACAGCATGGAGATGTGAAAAGGCAGAAACGACAGTAATCATTGTCTCCCTTGGATGTTCCAGTAAGGCATAAAAGCTATCAAAACTGGCCGGGAAATTATGATAAATTTTTCGAAAAGTCCCAAATAGAGATCGCTGAAAATAAAATCATATTCATGGTTTTCTATTCCATTACAATAATAAACATTTTAGTTTTTCTGAAACTATAGTATCAAATGAGAATGTGTATAAGATATCAATGAATGATTTTGCTGGGAAATGCAAAAAAAAAAAAAGAGAAAATAAAAGTCATTTTCAAAACAGATAATATTTTTGTAGTTCAAAAATTGCGTTTTGTGACATAAAATGTCCTGTAGAATTAGCAAGAGCTAATAATCAGTAACTTCAACTGATAAATATTGTTAAACACACCTCTGCCAATGCAATTCGCATAAGCAATTCACTTTAAATGCAACGAACAACCAGCCGTGAGACTGTTCTTAGCAGATCCCCAAATAGGGTTCATGAATATACTTGTCAGGAAAAACAGAAGAGCCATATTATACAGAAACAGTTGCCTTATATTTTAAATGTTTCTCTTACTTAATAAAAAAAAACTGTGATTTTTCCATAATATTCTATGAAAGTATAATGCAATGCATATCAACACAACTTCCAGTTTTCTTATTCATGAACAAAAAATTAGAAATGAGTTTATCATGTAAAGTTTTCTGAACGAATTGAATTTCCGATATTAAAATCTCAAGACATTGTTCAAATATTTTCGGGTTTTATTCAACGGAAACTAAGTAAAAAAAAAAAATTTCAAAATAATTTTTTTTTAAAATCTATCATTACAAATATAAA
>NC_068992.1:16778717-16783451 GCF_001194135.2 Octopus bimaculoides
TATATATATATATATATATATATATATATGTACATATATATATATGTATGTATATATCTGTATATATGTGCACGCACTCATACAGACACAGGCATAGACACTCACATACATATAACATGTCTACACTTTAATATTGAATTTTCAAATATAAAAGAGCAATGCAATGTAAAATGGAATGCTACCGAAATATTTTAGTAGGAAAGCTGTCGTTTTTTTTGGCATAGGGTCAAAAGTTCATTGAGACATAACTGTGAGGGAATAAAGAAGAATGACAAAAATTACTACATTCCAATGTGACCCCTAACATATAAGAAAGTGTTTAGGAAGACTATATTATCTATCAAAGGAATATATCTCGTACGTTTACGCTTTCAAAACTGTAATGCTTCTAGCGATACAGTAAATCCAAGTGTGGATATTGTTTAACTCTAAATTGATTGAAACGTTATCTTAGTTGTCAAACGAAGGTTATATGAACTGGATTGAAAAGATATAAGAATTTGGAAGAAATGAATTTTTCACCGGAAATGATGGAATATCGCAGCATGAAACTGATAGTGTAGTTCATAATAAATGTAGATTATTATTTTTCGTTTTTTTCTTTTTTTTTCTTTTTTTCAAAAATTGACACACTAAGGAATGCATGGCTATGTAGTTTTGAACGAAGAGGACTATATATATAAAAAAAAAGTGAGTTTTGTAATATGTCGATCATCCTGAATAACGATAATCTCTAAAAGCGGCAATAAAAATTTATTTTTCAACAATTTCAATACCTTATTCAATGAAGTAGGTTCTGCGAAATACGGTATTTCACTACCAAATCTGAGATTGATACAGATAGTGTTTAATTTAAACATTTATACGCTCGATGAAGAAAACAACCAGGCTAATATAATACTTGTGGGAGTCATGGATGTGATAGAGAATCTGAATAATGGAGAAAATATGGGTGGGCTGTCGTTCTTCTGTTAAGAAGCTATGATATAAGCTATATTACAAACGCGCGTGTCGTTATTTTAGCGACAACGCGAGAAAACCAAACAATTTTGATTTGGAGATTACAACGTTTTATTCAGTGAAACGGGTGAGCTATTATAAAAATGGCCAAGCAAGTTTGTTTCACTAGCTTATGTATGTGAGAAATGCTCCAATATACCATTTACCTGAGCTTTTAGGAAGTTTATCAACTTATCAAACTTATATTACTGCGGGGATTTTGTCAGTGTATATGAAATATTGTGTGCTTCAAGAACGATGTATTTAGTTTGCCAATGTGTAAGACTAGAGTGAGGACGAGTATATATATTTGAGTGATTGAAACACATCTAAATAAGAATGTAATGAAAAGAATGCGGAACATTGGTAATTAGTGTACATTTGTTCGGATATGGTACACATGCCCAAAATCTGGGATTGTGTACCATATACGCAATTTGTTTCTGTGAGAGGTCTGTCCGTACAAGTTGTATTTTTGCTCTCTAACAAACAACGTCGAATCTCAGAAAAGTGGCAGGCACATTATCCAGAGACGAACAACTTAACAGTCACGATCAAATTATTTTATCATTAACTATAATATCATTGGCTTCACCTAGATTCTCAGTCGGGAACATATTGATGTCGCTATATGAGATGTTGTCAGAAGAACAGGTAGCATGGAAGATATGACTGTCTTCTTTGAGGAGAGAAAAATTTTGAATGTGAAAAACTATATGTTTGCTTGTAACAGTCCAAAATTGTTTCCATTTTCTTTAACATGATGTACGCCAATAGATCGATGGTTGCAAACTCATATCAATCGCACATACTGTTTGTAGCACAAAGTTACCATCTGCACTGCAGTCAGTCCTATAATTGTTGCAATCCAATCAAGTCAGTTATTTTGTATAATTTTATTAAACCTTATATGGCTGCGTCTATCAAAGAATGCGATTCAAAAAACATACCTGAAATAATTCACTTCTTTCTTCATCCATTCAATTAGGGACGATGATAATTGGTTTGGGTGAATCACTAGAGTTAACCGTTTCACAGCCACAGTCCAAGAGTCCCATTGACCAACGAAGGTATCAGCAAAAATACCACCACCCAGTCTGAAACATATGACAATCGGAATTAAACAAATTAGTTGTAAATATGTTTTCTTATGGGACGATAAGTCATTATTCATATTATAAACATAAATTGAGTTTCTGGTTTACTTAAAACTTTGTTTATATATTCCAAATGGCGTTCTTCTCTAAGAAACCCTTCTTGACTCAGTAGAGTGGTAAATATCTAAAGAGATGTTGGCAATTTGGATATCATTATACCCAGCACAACGCTAAAATCTAGGAGTGGGGAGAGAGAGAGAAAGAGTGAGAAAGAAACAGAGACATAGAAGACACAAAAATCATGGTATTTGTGTAAACCTGAATTTCAATCATTGTCTTGACTGCGGGAAATAATTTGGGTTATAAATATTACTTATTGGCAATGATTGAATATAAACGACCCATAATTCAGCTGCTTCACTGATACCATACCCGCACAACATACTTCAATGCCACAGCTGAAGTAAGGGTAAATGAACGTTTAGCAGATGTTGGATTCCAATTCTGCGAGTTAGGAACCAATGTGGCAGTAAAGTGCTGGCCACTTCTGTACGTAAATTAAATATAAACACCTAATTTAAGTTTTAAATTATTACCGTGCTTAAATCGTAAACCAATTTCACATACATATATTGATGATCGTGTATGGTTTCTGAAGGAAATAATGAGTAAAGCGGTTGCCATAGAACACAATCTTCCTCATATGTCATCGCATTATCTTATTTGTGTGAAAAGCCATGAGATAAATTTCTAAAGAGCAAGCACTTCACCCATAGCAACTCTGGGAATATATAGCTCACTGTTTTCTTCGGTTGAAGCAATATATATTTAATACATTTATTGTATGATTTATTTACTGAAAGATTTGTAGACAGATATGGTCATTGTTTATTAGAATTCAAATGATTTACAGTCAATAATGGAGACTTTGTGATTACGCAGTGTAACTTAAGATAACCGTCTTTAGTGAGTCGTTTCTCTTTCCAAACTATAATGATGATATCTGTTGAAGTGCTTATTGCAAGGAAAAGATGTCATTCTACAATGCCTTCTTTATCTGACTGTGTTATCACTTCATATAACCACATAAATAAAATTACTTGGAGGTGAATAAACGATATTATGGATTTCGCTTGAACCAGAAACCAGACACCGCTGTTCTGTAAAACGGGATTTATAGGATATTTAAACGTTTTGCCTTCCAGCAAACAAGGAAAGTAAACTGACACTAAAAGAAATCACTTATTCTACATATTTTAACGACTTCCGTAACGAAGGACGTAATTATAAAGGTGATATTATATATGAAAGCAATATTAATACGATCACATAATATTAATACTAAAATGAACTTCTCTTCTCTGTGTTGTATAACTGAGAGCTATTTACGTCATTTCAAACGCAAGAATACGATTCACAATTAGAGAGATGCATCTCCTTCCTAAATATTAAAAGCTCAAAGTATTGAAAAGCGACAATTGAATAACGACAATGCGGTGGAGATGACGCTGACGTATACACAGTATAAATTCGCATTATAGTTCAAGCCTAGTTTGCTACAAATATATATTTCAGATTAATTTTTTGAAATACGTATATTATATTTCGGATAACGGAAATGTATTGAAACGGGAGAGTGTATTAAAGCATATTTCATTAGTTAATCAATTGATATATATCAAGCAAATATGGATTCGGTTAAATCTTTTGGTTGCTCACATGACACTAGAGACAAGTCTTTCACTTTTAAAAGACCAGTGATGTCCAGTAAAAGCAATCTTCATTAGTTGTTACAATATGTATAGAGTTATTACAAAAACTGAATTGTCTGCTTATTGAATTAGCATGTCATTGGTTTAATATCTAAAGGACACGAGTATCCCTAACGTAATACATAAATTCAGTTTGACAAAGTGTATGGCAAAGCTCGTGCATTGAATTACAGATACAATAACCACGATGATCTGCCACAAAGTTTCAGTCTAGTCACAATGCCTGGATTTACGCGAAGCAAGAATATACTAAAATACTACAATAAGAGAACTACAGCAGGAAATCGGGATTGTAAAGCGAATATTTTAATCATTCAGCCTAACTGCGCTTCTCTCGAAATTAATTTCTATCAGTATAAGACAGCAATATCCGACAGCCGTGGGCTGTGAAGCATATAGAATAGACTATCCATTAAAAAAAGACGAGTAAATATTTGTGTTTGATCCGAGTTTCAAGCCAGTGAGAAAACATTTCGTATCTTTCCCGTTGCAAATTAGATTAGTACTGATTCATAACTAGAGCCAGGACAATTATACGTAGTGGCGAGCTTTAATCCGTTACAACCGATTTTAAAGATCAAAGAGATGACTGAAACCGACACCCGTTGAATTTAAAATTAGTAAGCTGAATGATTACTGAACTCGAAAACACGTAATACCATTCTATTACATCAGCTCTATATGACATGTTATATCATTCACTATATTGTTTCTCCATTTATAGACTTACTTTATCTTAGCGATATAAAACATCATCTAAATAGTATAGAATTAATCAGTAGGTGATCCTTCCCGAGCCAACTTTCCGAGTGAGTCATATTTTCATACAAGATGGTTTCCCAGATTCAGTGATATATATATATATA
>NC_068992.1:16783941-16788204 GCF_001194135.2 Octopus bimaculoides
ATATATATACACTCAATATTTTAGATTTATATAATTTTATGTGATGTAGACTTAATAGCCGTTGTTGCTCAAATATATACCACTGACCACTCGGAGTTGTTTAACTTAACACATTTTCGCATTGAGCAAACTGTCAATGCCATAGATATGTTTTCATTTTTCGCACAATTATTTGCCCGTATCCTTCTTTTGAGAGAAAAGTGGGATAAACGCTGTATTAATGGTGCTTTTTGAAGCAGATCACGTGCCTAAATTTTCTCGTCGCATCCATAAGGATTTAAACTGTGTTTTCCTTAATGGTATGTCAAATTTCAAGGATTTTTGATTCGAGAAACTATTGCTCTTCTTACTTCAAACCAGTCCCAGTTGCCACCAAACGATTATCTTAACTTCTATGCAAGGGAAAGTGGTATCAATACAGCGAGAACTTATCTGATTTGGCAAATACTTCGTCTTTGTTTCTTAAACGCATGCCAATGACCACACCAAGTCATTTCGCTTAACTCATTCTCTTTATGTATGTATACGCACACACACACACACACGCACGCACGCACGCACACACACACACACACATACACACACACATACATACATACACACAAACATATATTTACATATATTGAAAACACAAAAGGGTGGTTAAAGTATACGCGAACTCTTTTGTTCCAAATCCTATTAAGTTAAATAGGGTCTCTAAATTATATTACGCCTTTCACCAGTAAAATCAAATCATACTACATTCACAGGTTCCGTAAGTCTTTTATATTCATCTCCATAATTAGCAGCGGCCATCAATGTCACTTTACAGAAATTTGCACATACTCTTTCAGATCTATTCCTCATTAAACATTTTTTTTTTGCTTCTACTGCTGCATTTTCCTTCCAAGTGTCTTCGTTTAACTCTTATTCTGTTCCTTTTCTTTCGCTTTCATTTCCTGTTCGTTTCCTTTTTCCTTTTTTTTTTTTTTTCATTAGAGAGAAAATCCACTCCCGTGCAGTAATATGCTTGTTGAAGAGAGACTTGGGAGTCATCCTACAGTAGTCGTAAATGTGAGAAATGCGTGTCGATGGTGAGCTGCCTAGCATTCCACCTCGTCGATAAAATGATCTGTCATAAACACACACACACAAAGACACATATATGCACATACACACATAAGCACACACTCCTACATATGTACCTGCCCTGCTGCTGTTAAATAAATTCATGGAACTCAATCTACCATTGCTTGACTTGGAATGACTAGTGGAGTGGTTTCAGTTTGTCTTTGACAAGCAGGTACGCTTTGAACTCAGAACACAGAGACTCGGAATATATACCGTAATGCATGTCTGCCCACGTGTCAACGATTCTGTCACTCTCTAACTTGCAGAGCAACGTGAATGCTTTGCTCAAGGACACAAACTTGTGCTGCTCCGTCCGGGAATGAAATCCAAAATCTAGGAATCGTGTATTCAAAACTCTAAGCACTAAACCACACACACATATACACACAAACACCGATGTGTGTGTGTGTGTGTGTGTGTGTGTGTGTGTGTGTGTGTGTGTGTGTGTGTGTGTGTGTGTGTGTGTGTGTGTGTGTGTGTGTATGTGTGTATGTGTGTGTCTGCGTGCATAACTATGTATATATACATGCATATATTTCCTCCACAGTACCCCCAAAAGATACCATTCACGAAAAGAAGTTATATTACAACCAGAAAAAATGTAATACCTTTCAACATGCGCTGCAGAATTGATATTAAGGCAATTAACACTCTAGTTTGCATTCGTAAAGTAGATACGATCTCTCGTCCTAACTACAAATATAATTGCATTTTTATGAACATACGGTTAAACTCTCAGACTCTACAACACCTAATCTTTCTGACGTTATACTATTCTCCAATGTCTCTAAATTGAACCCGTGAGACAACAACAATGCACAAAGTCAATATCTCAAAGTCGAAGATCTACCCTACAGATGAAATGGGTAAGGGCCTATAATATTGCTGTCAAATTTTTGCACATGGCCGGCAAATATTATAATAGGATTAAGTCGGTTTTGTAGACGCCAATGCTCAGAAGAAACTTATTTTATCAACCTCGAAATGAAGAAAGGCGAAGTTGACTCTGGCGGAATCTGAAGTCAGATCGTGAAATCACAAGAAATCCCGCTAAGCATTTTAGCCGGCGCTGTAACGTCTTATGATATTTGTTTCAAGTCTTGGCACACGGCCAGCAATTTCGAACAAAAGGATAAGTCTGCTCTAATCTCTCATCACCTGTACACATCCTCCATTAAACCACCCCTCTAAAGATCTTTTCCTTGCAAGTTACTTGGTTACCCCACCAGTGTTGGTGCCAAGTTAAATGCACCCACTCCAATCTATAAAATGGTTGGCGTTAAAAAGGGCAGCCGTAAGACCTTGCGAAAACAGACAGACTTCCAACTTGCCCACTCCTGAAAAAGCATCGAACCCACGCTAGAGTGGATAACGGACGTGAAATGATGATGATGATGACGATGATATATATATATCATTAATACAACTACACTAAGCTGAAGAATATAAGATATAGTAATATAAACGTCCTAAATTCAGTGGCGGCGTTAATGAAGATGTTACGCGTTAATTTGATGTGTTAAAGTAATCTTTACTAATGTATATCGAATTATACATAAATATATACAAGATTTACACAGATATAAGAGTTAGAACTTGTGACCGGCCCGCTCACCTTTTTCTTTGGAAATTTTTACCAGTCGAACTAAAAAATTTCCCCAACCCTGGTCTAAAGCGACCTATAAAGATTGAAAGGGACCGATTTGAACTTTTTGTTGCCCATTTGCTTTCGTTGAAGACAAGTCTGCTAGCATGATCTTGATAATAGTAGTTGCAGAAACCCAACGGATATGTTTATCCATCGCGTTGATGTGGAATATCTTTCCATAATACAATTACATTCATCATAAAATTTGCTAACAAGTATATGTAGACGTTATGTAGCTAAAATTGTTGTAATTACGACTTATAATTGGCTATTCAAAATATACGATGAATATTATCCAGCCAAGTGGAATCAATAACATTGATATCTGCAGCAGGCAGCAATTTCTACACACACACACAGGCGCACGAACATACACGCATACACAGGCATACACTTGGTTATACAAACGTACATACACATGCATATTATATATATGCATATATATATCATATATTATATATATATATATATATATATATATATATATATATACACACAATTATATATACACACACGTATATATATGTACATACACACACACACACGCGCGCACACACGTATATATGTATGTATACAAGCTTGGATCTGTGGTAAGACGTTTTTTTCCTCATCTCATGGTTCAACGATGATGCGTTTACGTCCGGTAACATAGCGGTTAGGCAAAAGAAACTATAGAATACGTCCCAGCTTAAATAGAAGTGTACTGGGGTCCATTAATATATGTATGTATGTATGTATCTATGTATGTGTTTATGTATGTATATATGTATGTGAGCATAGAAGAGAATAGAGCTTGCATGTTTATATATATGAATATCACGCATCTCTGTTCACACCTAAAGGTGTATGCATATATGTATGTATGTATGTATACACACACACACACACACACACACACACACACACACACACACATATATATATATATTCACATATGCATGTGTATGTATTTATATACATATATACATATACATATATACATATATGTATACACACACATATTTTATGCACATATTATATACATATACACATATATATATATATATATATCGTTTACACTTTTTACTCTTTTACTTGTTTCAGTCATTTGACTGCCGCCATGCTGGAGCACCACCTTTAGTCGAGCAAACCGACCCCAGGACTTATTCTTTGTAAGCCTACTACTTATTCTAGCGGTCCCTTTTTTGCCGAACCGCTAAGTTTCCGGGACGTAACCACACCAGCATCGGTTGTCAAGTGATGTTGGGGGGGAGAAACACAGACACAAACACACACACACACACATATATACATATACATATATACGACGGGCTTATTTCAGTTTCCCTCTATGTGTGTGTGTGTGTGTGTGTGTCTACTAAATCCACTCACAAGGCTTTGGTCGGCCCGACCCGAGGCTATAGTAGAAGACACTTGCCCAAGGTGCCACACAGTGGGACTGAACCTGGAACCATGTGGTTGGTAAGTAAGCTACTAACCACACAGCCACTCCTGTGCGTATATAT
>NC_068992.1:16788575-16793160 GCF_001194135.2 Octopus bimaculoides
TCTCTCTCTCTCTCTCTCTCTCTCTCTCTCTTGCTCGGTCCCTTTCTCCTGCTCCTCCTGTATCTTCCTCTCTGTTTACCCCACTCTCTTCTTTCGTGAACTCTGTCAATATATTTATACGCGTGTCTTTGTGTATGTCTGGTTGTGTGTGAGTGTATGTACGTACGTATGTATATGTAAGTATATATATATATATATATATATATATATATCTTACTTAAGTACATGATTATATATTATAGTCTATAACGTGTGTTTGTGTGTACATGCATCTAAACCTCAGTGCATACATATACGTGAATACATGTTCGTGTGTGCGAGAGAGTAAGAGAGAGAGGGGAGAGAAGGAGGGAGTAGATGAGCGTGTGAGTGAGTTAGTGATTGCGATGCGAATGATAATTTCACTTATCGATCACACTGCAATACTTATTCCGTTCGTACGGGTGGCAGTTTCTACTTCATCCTCTATTTGCCCAACACGTTTCCGACAGAGTATTTCAAACTCATCAATAATAATAATAATAAGAAGAAGAAGAAGAATAAGAATAATAATAAGAAGAAGAAGAAGAAGAAGAAAACCAGCAACCAGAAGAATGCCCTGAAACAGTACCAGATAGTGGCTCTCATGCCTTAGGATCTTAACTGATGGAAGCGTTTGCCTGTACATGGTTTATCTTGTAAAATGTGGGCAACTAAATATTTTGTTCAATACAACAGATATTCTTGTCAGTTTCCCGACATGTGCCTTAGTGGCTGATGATATATGCCACTCTGATAATGAGCAGAAGTAGTGGGGGATCATCATGGCCATGTGTTGAGAGGAGTTCTTTTGGAGTTGAATACTTCACCTCTGGAATCCCGACTGTTTCATTCATCATCCTTAAGCAACCTTGTTAGGGGAACTATTAAGTCGGATGGACTACACGACTTGACGAAAACCCTAAGTGAACCCCACCTGCCAGGTCATGCGCTGTTTATCTTGATATGAGAACACCATGTGACGCACCTATTGTTGTGGTGTCTGTGAAGTGTAGAACTGGCAGCACAACTGAAACCGACAAATGCAGATTGTGTGGTGAGAGAGTTGAAACGGTAAGGAGCATTGCCAGTGAATGCCCGAAATTAGCACAACGTGACAAGAACGGTCCATTAGGAGCTCTGTGCATATTACGCTCTACAAGGATCAAAAAGGTGGTACGAACAAATACTAGGAATTACTGAAAATGAAGCCTGCAAAATCCTGTGGGATGCAATGGTTCAGTGTGACCATTACATTAGACTTCAGAAACCGAACATTTTTGTAGTAAATAAATACAACAAAAATTGCATGATAATCGACATAGTATGCCCTGGTGACAACATGACAAAAGACAAAGAAGAAGAAAAAGTAAACAACTACGACGATTTCAAGTGGGAAATACGAAGGTTGTGGTCAATGAGGAGAGTAGACGTGGCACCGATAGTGACTGGCATGCTAACTTGTTGTCTCTTGAGGTCTCTGAGTGAGACTTGGAGCCAACTTGTACAAATACGAAGCAAAAGTCAAACATATGATGATATAATAATAATAATAATAATAATAATAATAATAATAATAATAATAATAATAATAATACCTTGAAATTTTGGAACAAGGCTATTAATTTGGGGAAGAAGCTCGAATGCATCGACCGCAGTTCCCTGCTGGTACTTATTTTATTGACCCTGAGAAAATGAAAGGGAATGTCGACCTCGGCGGAATTTGAACTCAGAATATAAAGACGGATCAAATGCTACTAAGCCTTTTATACACACCGTGCTAATGACTCTGGCAGCTCGCTACCACCGTAGCAGCAGTAGCAGTAGCAGCAGCAGGAGTACTAGCAGCGGTAGTAGTAGTAGTAGTAGTAGTAGTAGTAGTAGTAGTAGTAGTAGTAGTAATGATGATCGTCGTCATCTTCCTGATAAATATATAGATCGTTAGTCAGACGTGAGTGTGTGTGTGAGTGCATGTGTAAAGCAATTTATTATTGCATATTGCTAAGTGCTTACTCTACAGAAATGCATGCCTTGCTTGTAAATACGGAGCCAATCATGAGCCAGTCGATTATTGATTTATTGAAAGAAAACATTTTCTATAACTAATCAAAATACTTTGTTGAATGGGTTAAGAAAATTCTGTATTTTTGGGAGAAATTATTGTGATTTTGGAAAGATCTGTTAATTTCATAACTAGCGCCGGGCTATCGTTCTTTTCTGCTTTGTAGGGGGACATATTGCCTGCTTCCATTGATAGATAGACTGTTCAACTAAAGCTGGAGAGACATACGATACAGTTGTGATATCAGGCATGTTGTTATAGTTAAGAAGCTCGCATTGCAAGAACGTGGTTTCGTGTTCAACTTCACTGCACAGCATCTTTGGAAAGTATCTTCTGCTGTAGCCTCGGGCCGACCAATGTTTTGTGAGTGAATTTGGTAGATGGAGACTCTGTGGAAGCCTGTCGAATGTGTGTGTGTGTGTGTGCGTGTCCCTGTCTTTGTATTTGTGTACTGTTTGTCTCCTACCACCGCTCGACAACCACTATTGGTTTGCTTATGTTTGAGGAACATTAGCGGTTTGGCAACATGTACCGATAGAAAATAAGTGCTGAGATCGATTTTTTCTTTGTGTGCGTTATAGTATGTCTGCAGACGATTGATTGAAAGGAATAATAGAGTGATGATATAAGATAAAAGATGTACAGTCAATATATATGTATAACACCTTTAAAATAAGAATTTTTAATAGATTAATTGTATTCACTATTAGAGACGACGAAAACAGCGGCGATCTGGCAGAAACGTTAGCAGGCCGGGCGAAAAGCTTTGCGGTATTTCGTCTGTCTTTACGTTCTGAGTCCAAATTCCGCCGAGGTCGACTTTACCTTTCATCCTTTCGGTGTAGATAAATTAAGTACCAGTTGCGTACTGGAGTCGATCTAATCGACTGGGACCTTTCCAAAATATGTTGTGCCTTGTTCCTAGAGTAGAAAAGATTATAGACGAAGAACAAAAACATAGATCCATATAAACGCTTACCTTTTACCCGTCTCAATCTGAGAGGCCGGGATGATACAGCAATTGATTACAGGCAACTCCCGCTTCTTTGACTGCGCTAGTTGGGGTTCGTAATCCAACTGTGCTTTTATGGATTCTCGTTTTCGTGATTTAGCTGAAGTAACGAAAAATTTAATCATTGAATAATGCAGAAAACTATGTTCGTCTAATTATTAATGTATTCTTCAAATTATTACATTAGTTATATGTCTGGAGGATACGATGTACTAATTTTGTTTTTATTTTCTTGTGATTGTGGATGTTTGCTAAGCAATGGAGTTGTGCATAGAGTTGAGAGTTGCTCAGAGAAAGAACGAAGGCGCCCTGAACAAATATCACATGCTAATAAAATTTAAATTTAAGAACAATAATTACGAAGGTCACTGTGTTGCTGATGGTGTCGATGTTGTAGAGGTAATAATAATTGTATTATCGATGGTAATGTTTGTGATCCGGTTAGTGACATATGAACGCAGGACACAGAAAATAATGACGTTTATATTTTACAAGCAGAACACACATACACACATACACACATACAGACACACAAATACACACACGTCTTTCAAATGTATGTCATTCCAAATGAGTAAAAAATTTTATTTGCTAATTTATGGCATCAGCGTGTGCTGTGTTTTTATGAACCAAAACTATTTGTTTTACTTTTTTACACGCAGAGATCTAAGACGGGAAAACTGAAATACAATGTTTAAAATCGGCGTAGTAATTTATATTTATAATCGTCGACATTCGTAACCCATTGCCTTCTCATTTAGCTTCAACACGTTCAATGGTCATTAGTATTCATCAGATTGGATGACTTCAGCTAGGGGAGAATTGAAACATCGAGACAGCCTAATGTAATGACTGGTGACTGACGACTGGTAATAGTGCACTCGACCTGCCTCGCAAATCGATTCAGTAAATTGCCTCATTTCTAAGTTAACTTTGAGTGTGAACCCCTACAAGATATTGAAATATGAAGATTAATGGTATAATTACACTTAATCCATTCTTTTGGGTGTTGTTTGTGTTGTTGCTCTCGTTATTATTGCATAATTTTATGGTCGTCCGTATTTTTATTATCAACATCAACGACTGTCACTTGCTAATACTTTCTGGATCTCACTCATACACTGTATCCCTCCTCCTTCTCCTGTTTTTTTTCTCCATTGAACACAACTCCTTTCTCTCATGTACACAATTCCATCTAATTTAGCCGGCAGTTTCTGTAGAATATGGCTCTCCTTAATAAGTCAATAATGCACTTAATTAGAATAAGAATGCGAAATATTGTATAATTAACCAGATATTCATTATTGCAGCCCCTATATCCAGACATGTACAACGGTAGTAGATGCACATCTATGCATGTATGTGAATTCACATGAATATGTGTGTGTGTATGTGTTATATGTTCGTGTGTGTGTTTGCGTCAGTGACGTGCACACAGACGCTTGCATGAGTTCAATTATATCTATCTATCTATCTATCTATCTATCTATATA
>NC_068992.1:16793392-16794310 GCF_001194135.2 Octopus bimaculoides
TGTGTGTGTGTATATTTGTATATGCATATGTGTGTGTGAATGAATAATTTCATGAAGATGTGCAAATATGATGTAATTAGTGAATCTCATAACGATGTTTATAAATTTGATTATTAATCAGTGACTGTGAGGCTCTAAATTGCAGCTAAATACACCAGAGCAATAATTAATGAAGTGCCTTGCTCAAGGGCATAGCGTCTCCCTCTGTATCACAAATAAAATACCTACATGACGATCTCCAACTGAGTAAACTAAATCCTAGGCAGCGCGCCTTAACGCATAACTGGCAATCCGTCGGTTACGACGATGCGTGTCCTAGTTGATCCAATCAACGGAACAGCCTGCTCGTCAAATTAACCTGCAAATGGCTGATCACTCCACATACTATGTACCCTTAATGTAGTTCTCGAAGAGGTTCAGCGTGATACACAATGTGACAAGGCTGACCCTTTTGAAATACGAGTACTACTCATTTTTGCTAGCTGAGTTGACTAAAGCAGCGTGAAATAAAGTGCGTTGCTTAAGGACACAATAGGTCACGGGGAATTGAACTCACGACTTTACGATCGTGAGTCGAATAGCCTAACCACTAAGCCACGCTCTATCAGTTACATATGTGTATGTGAGTGTGTGTTTGTATGTGTACATGTGTTGTCTCGTTTGCTGAATGATATTTTTATTAAACGACAGATCGTAATAGACAAGTCATAGCAAGTTATTCTTGCCTGCGTTTATCAACAAATTTTCTATGCATAGTGAATTTTCGGGAACAGCAGCGAATGAGTAAAGTTTTATTTCACGAATATATATGCATGAGCTCATCTCATAGGGCAAGTCATATAATGTATTTTACAAGGTGACACTCACACGGGCGCACACCCACTCACCCACACATAAATATATATATATATATATATA
>NC_068992.1:16794504-16808320 GCF_001194135.2 Octopus bimaculoides
TGTGTGTGTGTGTGTGTGTGTGTGTGTGTGTGTGTGTGTGTGTGTGTGTGTAATGACTAAAACAATGATCTATAGACGAAATATAATTGTGTGTTCGTGTACGTGTATATATATGTGCATATATGTGTGTGTGTCTGTAAATGTATAAACGCATACATGCGTGTGTGTGTGCGTGTTTATGTATACATGCATACGTATACACACATTCAGATACATCCTTTTGTCTTACAAAGATACGCAAAGCGTATGTATGGTTACATAAATATAATTAAAAATGAAAATTGTGTACATTAAAATTAGTTACATTTCATTCGGCAATTCTGATAGAGTTTAATTAAACATATAGAAAAAAATCTATGCTTAACATTACATGCAAAACATATATAAAAAAAAAGCAGAAAACAATTTAGTCATGCAAGCTTAATCATAAACAACACTAGTGATGTCTAACTTACAGTTAGAAATAAGTACGATCTAAATTACATCCTAATTAACCAAGATAATTCAGAAATATTATCAAACATTTTTACTTATAATTTATTTATTTATTATTTTCATCCGTTTGTATTGTCTTTTGTTTCGTTTTTATCCTTTTTTGCTAGTGTTGATTCTGATGTTCAGATTTTTTAGTTTGTTTTTATTAATATTTCCCCGCCTATTCTTTGATTTTATTCTCGTTGGATTCGTTACTGTGAACATATCATCTGTTAAATTATCTTTGTAATTGTATTGTTATTGCGTTGTTTTATTCTTCATTAAATTCGCTTTCATTTGTTTGATTTCGTTTCCATTATACCGTACACGAGATCAGTAATTAATTATATTATATCTATGTTATTCTACGTCTTGTATGTGTGTTGCGATGTTTTACGTGTTAAACATATGTTTTAGACGTTCTCAATTGATGTAATCGCACTAAATATGGTTGATTGGTACATTCGTTAGCGTAACAGGGAAAATACTTTGGGATGTTTGTTCCGCCATTTTAAATTCTGACTTGAAGCCAAGTTGCGATCACATACATGCTAGACTCAATAAAATATATCATCAGTTGATATAACCGACCGATACACCTCCAAAATATCTAGCCTTATAGAAAACAATACAGACAACAGTCTACACCAGTGGTAACAATATATTATACAAATTAATCTCTTGAAATTATCTCTCAATCACCTATATATTCTTTCATTTTTTGTTCCAGTCAGTAGATTGGGCAAGGCTTTCAATGGTTTAGCCTATTAATTCGATCCAAATTGTTGTTTTAAGTCCGTTGCTTATCCCATAATACTATTTTGATAAGCTGCTACGTTATAGGGATATAAAAATAATTCAACTTTAGTTGTAAAGCGGTGACAGATGACCAGAAAAGCATCGCGCATACACACTTGCTGTCTCAATTTATATGTACACTGACCACATCAACAGATGAAGAAACCGGAAGCAATTTAGTTACTCTTGTATTCTCGGGGTATATATTCTACATTCACATTGACAGAAAAGACATTTAAGTTCACCAGGTGGCTTGTTGCAGCGGTTAAAAGAAGCAACGCTTTGTTCGAAATAGTGTCTGGTTCCCTTCTACAGCTGGACGAAAATATTTGGAAAAGGCTCTTAACCACATCTATTTATTTAAACACAAAATCTAAAGATTAAACATTGTGTAACTCTTGGAAAACTTTAGGCGTGTAGGAGATTTAATCACCAAAGGCATTTCCTCCCGGAAGTACCAGATGATTTTTTGCAAGCTTTAAATCCTTGTGTTGTTTTTTCGACTCAGGAAATAAAAATATCTAGTAGATATGATCTTCTATAAAAGTGGAGTTTCATCAAACCTCTAGACGTGCTCCAGCAACTTTTTTCCCAGTTGCTAACGAAATTTGGAGCAGCATTTGTATAAAAAATGGAAGTTTTATTGGTCATTTTTATCGTCTTTTGTTGTGCAAAGTTCAAACCTTTGAAACCAGCCTTTAATAACAAGAAAACGTTTTTCATCTTGTCGGAGGTTGGCATCTGAAAACTGTCCTACAATATATTCAAGTCTTTTATTTTTTCCATAATTTCTCTTGTGCTAATTGGTGCCAGGATTCGAGACTAATCATCGATTCATACGCCCAACAACCGTCACGTTTGAAGTATCCAATTAGATGAGTGAAAAATGGGGGACCGAGATGTAGGCTGACTAATTTGTTGGGCATTTTTCTCTATTGTTACGTATTGTTTTTACTGTAGACTTTGCAAACGTTAACGTTTAATGCGGTTGATTTCTTTCTCTCACATCAAACCTTTTTTAAGAGTCAAGCTTGATAGCCAGTGCAATCCTTTTATGGTTACTTTATGTATTACGTCCTTCAGCTCCATTTGATGTTTTCTTTCTAGACATCTTGAACTGTAGGTAAAGCCAATAGCGAGGCTTTCAACAATATATAGCAAGATATAGCAAGAGGAAAGTACTGTTCGTGAGAGTAAAACATTTTTATATTCCTATGGATATAAGAATGGAATGAGAAAGGTGAGGTTGGAGGAAGTACTACATTATTACAGTTAGTTGAAGGGTTACCAGGTTCATAGCCACTTCGCTATTTGCGCCTTTGGAGTTGAGCCATAAATATCTACACTTTACGAACACATGCACTGAAAAAAATATTTGATTTGCCATAAAGCATATGTAGTACCAGACGTTGCTACCATATCGACGTTATTATTGGTCTGAAATTTTTGCCAGCCATTTAGAGGAAGGGAAAAATCGATCACACCAACTCCAGTGTTCAGCTGCTACTTATTTTAATCGACCTAGAATGGATGAAAGAAAATGTCCTTGGAAATTGGTCAACCAAAATTTCGTGGGTTTGTAGTAACTGTGGTATTGATTGTATTGGTTTTCGTGTTCCTAGTAGTGTTTGTAATGGTGAGAGTATCTTTGATGATGATTATGGTGGTCAACTTTTACGTGTTACTTGTATTACTCCTCATTGACACACACACCTATGCTTTTCCGGGGTCATTCCATTCATTTTATAAAATGACCTTACATAACAAATTATCAACTGTGATCGTTTTTAGTTTAGTTAGTGTTGCTTATATTGTTGTTGTAAGGGTTGTTCACGAATGTGTTGGAGTGTTTGGAATGATGGTCGTTGTATAGGCGTTGGTGTTGATGCTCTTTGTGTGGGTGTTGATCGCAGATATTTGTGATGATGAATGTTGATGTGTGTGTGGGCGTGTAGTGAAACATAGAAATTGATGGAGAGACAGATAGACAGACAGACAGATAGATGGATAATCATTGTAATACCACAGAATTTACACAAACGCACATATATACACGCCTGAAAAGGGCCCATTTTGCTTGGAAAGAAATGTAGCTTTCAAATTCTGGAAATTTGAATATCAGGTATAATATATAATTTCCTGAATTGTGAAATTCCATAATCCCAAGTAGCCATAACGCTGGTGACGAGAGTATACCCAACACACACACACACACGCGCGCACAGACTAACGTACACCTACACATATAGATATATATCTACACACATATGCTTTTATATATATTGTTGCCATCATAAGAATTAATAAATATTCCAGAGAACATGGTTTTCGAAGCACGTAAATCTAAATAAAAGCATGTAAATATTTGACTGAAGAAGCCTTTCCGATACAAAATTCGATGGCTGCCTATAGAGCATGAACCTACGTCTTTAGACATGAACATAAGTTGACATCAAAATTATAAATGATAGATTAGTTAAGTTAATGTTGTCTGATCTTATATCAAGAATAATTTTATATTGAATGGAAACCTTTTAAGCAATTTGGTGCACAATTTTTAGATATTAATGAAGCTGTACATTATAAGACATGTTTGTTCATAAATATCTGTGTATACCTATACGTGTTTTAAGGCTTCATAATTCTAGAATCAGATATTTCTCTTGAATGTACATTCTTAGAAATCACTTATTAGAAATGTCATTTTAATTAAGGCCTCATTTACTACGACAAGCTATTCGTTAGGAGTCAAAGCTTATAGAGAAAACAGATGACATACAAGTCATAGATATGTTAAATTAATTTTTCTCAAATAGAATGCATTATTTATTTATCGTTATCATGTTCTTTATGTCATTTCATGTTCTAAATTTATATCAAAGTTAGCTGCATGATATACTCCCAGATTAGTATGTACAGTCATCCATATTTAAGAATGTTTTACTGTATTTTGCAAAATTTAAACAGATAAGAGCCATATTATTTATATGTACTTCCAAGCATGTGAGATTAATATAACTGGTGTTACACTGGAAACTTTTTTGTGGCCGAAAGGGCCAGTAGGAGAAATTCGAAATCTGCTGGCCCCGTCAATAGAGGGTGTGATATTTTGGTATTTCGTATTGCGAACTTTTCTTCAACGTTAACTTGCCTCAACATAAGACGAATTAATTAACATTTTATAGCTACATTAAATTATTTCCAGGAAATCATATTTATATGTGTAATGGCCTCCATTACAGATGGGATTTTTTGTTGATTGAAATAGTACTGTAACTCACTGTATTAGATATGCTATTGTCAATTCAATTAACCTTGTGAAAACTATGCACTTATGTATTGCTTAAAGGGTGCAGATATGGGAGAAAATTTAAAGCATTGATTAGATTAATGATCGGGCCAGAGGATCTCTACACAGGTGATACAAGGTGGTCCCAAAAGGTTCTACGACTAGTTATGTTTAATTAAAAAAATAATTTATTTACCTAAGTTTAATATCATCTCCTTCGAAATATTCATCGTGCGCAGCGGTATACCGGTCCCAGCATTCCTGCCAATTTTGGAATCCAGACTGGAAGTCGATTTTTGTAAGCGAATCGAGGACCTTCTGCGATTCGCCCTGGATTTCTACAAAGGTGTTAAAACGGCAACATTTGAGCTGCGGAAGAGACAGAAACCCGCAGGTGCTAAATCTGGCGAGTAGGGCGGGTGTGGAAGCGATGCCATGTTTTCAGTGAGAAACTCACAAGTGATGAGAGCTCGGTGGCAGGATGCATTGTCGTCGTGAACAATCCAGTTTTCGCGCTCCACAGACCCGGTCGCTTTCATAAAATGTCCTCCCTCAAACACTTCAAAATGTCGCAGTTAAACTCTCGATTGGCAGTTTGTTCTTATCTACTCATCTTATGCGCCCTTTTAAAGCCTAGCCAGGCTCATGGGCCCGGTTTCTATGGCGTATCCCCCCCCCCTCAGCTGGACGGGACGCCAGTCCAACGCAGGCTTAGCGGCATTTCGTCTGTGTTTACGATCTGTGTTCAAATTTCGCCGAGGTCGACTTTGCCTTTCAGCCTTTTGGGGTTGATAAATTAAGTATAAGTGAAACACTGGGGGCAAATTTCAGGCCTTGTGCTTTTTGTAGAAAGAATTAAGCATAAGAGACAGAGTTGAAAATGTTGTCGATGATTCTTCTGCTCCGGCTCCGTATGTCGTAAGTTCAAATCAAGACCTGTTTAACTATGCTTTTCAACGCTCCATCATAATTAACCGCTGGACATTTTACTGTCTTGAGTCCGAGACCTCACATGGCAGGCAACATGGTTTCCATGGCGTATAAGTGACCGAATTCACAGAACTCCATCCCTGAACAGGACACCAGTCTTTCGCTGAGTAGACTGAAACAACCTGAGTTGATGTTGAAGCGTTTTGCTCAAGAACACAAAGCACCGGCTTGTTCCGGAATCGAAACCATGATCTTTGAACAAACACCCTTACCACTAGGCCACACGTCTTCAGTTTTTAATCACTCCAGGGAAGTGGCGGGGGTCTATAAAATAGAGTACAGGTAACGTACTGAGTCCGATATCATGACCACAAAGTAGAGCATTGTGCCTATGTTAGAAATATTTATTAAGGCGTTGATGTAGAAGTAGATGGCTTTAGTGACTGATATTTACATAAAATTTTCATATCGCTCTTGGATTGTCTATTTAATTCATTGTTTCTTGTAGAGTAGGTTACTTGTTTTATACGATCTTAATCTTCGTGTTTTTGCTATGAGTCACTGATACTTTGGTGTGTTAGCAATGCTATATATCAGTGTTAGTGGCAGGATGCGAACTTACAGCGCTCTAAATTAATAGTAATAATGATTTGGCTCTCTGTGATATTTCGTCTCATAATCTATTTCAGATTATATAGTATTTTGGTAGTCTTCTCTTGTTTCTCAAAGTAATAATCAAACTGTAATTAATTATGTGCAAATAGCGAAGAGGGGCAACGATCAGTAGACAATGAAGTCAGGCAAAATTATATTTAGTATATTAGCTTCCAACATCTACATTGCATTTCACCACTAAATTCGATAAAACGTCAAATATAAATGTATGAAAATCCAATGAATTTAACCCCTATGGTTATTAGACGTGTTTCAGTATAAAATATCAAAATTTAAAGCAAAATCTAAACAAAAACGAATTTTCTTTTACCACGGAGTTTATCGGAGTAAAAGGAGATTAATATCAGATAGGAAGTATCTGATAATCGATTGAAATTTATTTTTTAAAATCTTTTTTGATTTCTTTGGAGTTTTCGTATTTCGTTTTCGATATCATAAATGCGAAATGTTTTTATAAACCTAAATTTGTATTTATATTTTCTCATACAATTGTAATACTAATTAAAATTTCACTAGTGTTTTCCCTCTCTTTTCTTTCTCTCTCTCTCTCTCTCTCTCTCTCTCTTTCTCTCGTTCGATCTTTCTGTCCACCATTGATTATTTATTGACATACTTTTCCACTCCATATATATTATTTGTTGAAATAACTTCCCGACATTTCTTCATTCCCATTTCCATACATATCTCATCTCACCACCGTTCTCTGCTTCTCATATTTGGATTACAAAAATATATCAGTTTTATCTTTTTGAAGATTCAAAATATCCGCCTTCTCAAAAAAAAAAAAAAGAAAAAAAAAACGAAAAAGAGAAAATTATCTAAAGAAGCTTAAATCAAAATTCAATTTGGGTTATACAAAAACTAAATGAGTAAATGAAAACGCTTATAAAATCAAATATATTTACTTGGAAGTTTTTGGTAAAAATTAATTGACGATGAACTGTGGCAGAGCCCGACAATGAGAACAATAACCATCAACAAGGCAATTCCACCTACTATTAAACCAGTCAGCAAGCCATCCTTTTCGCTGGATGCGGATACGGCCTTCTCCGTTACGTTTGTTGATATAAGGACTGCAAAATAAAGGAAAGGACATCTTGAATACAAAAAGAAGACATATATTAATGCTTTCGAATTTTGGCACATGTCCCGCAATTATGGGGGAGGGGCTATGTCGATTTAATTGACCCCAGTGTCCAACTAGTACTTATTTCATCGACTCGGAAAAGTCGAAAGGCAAAGTCAACCTTAGGGGTGTTTGAACTCAGAAAGTAGAGGCGGCTGAAATACCGCTACGCATTTTGTTCGGCATTCTCATGATTTTTCCAGCTCATTGCCTTAAGAAGACATAATAATGTCATGAGTATATAATGTAGTAAGTGTTGTGATGCTGGTACAACACAGGAAATATTTTGGTTCACTCAGGAAATTTCCACAATAAGGCCCAGTCCGTATTGAATTGTGGTGTCATGTGTGTCTCAATGAATCCTTGAGCCATGCCCACGGAAGGTAAGCTTCTGCAAAGGCCTCCTGTGCTGGACAGGTCAATGGATAGGTGATAGACTATTATGAACCACTTCTGCCAAGAAATATAGATGGGTTTGCATAAGTCTGGATACCCATACCTAGAAAAGCAAAGTTACTGAAGCATTTCATATGTTAATTGAAGAACTTGAAACATTCAGTTAACACATGAAAAATAGTCAGAAACTCGGGAATTTTGTAAGACAGAACTTGTCAACTTTATCTTTGGTTCTTTTGAGGCTTAAAATAATGTACCAGTCAAATCTTAGCTTCTAGGAATTGACCAACCTCTTCCCTTAAAATAGCTGGCCTTGCGCCAAAATTAGAAAAAATATATACAGTAATCACTCGCCATTTCGCGGTTCACCTATCGCGCTCTCAGTACGTCACGGATTTTTCTGGCTAATATATGTAACTTTATATCGCGGACTCCTCTGCGACCGATAGGTATTTATATTTTATTAGATTTTAATCATTTCTGTCGTAAAATTTAATTAATAAATAAGAACCACAGTAGAGTGCTGCACTGTATAACACATTAATTAAAATATATTAAAACGAAGTAAGTAGTGTACCGTAGATGAGTAAACATAGATTGGCATACACTGCATGGAAAATGCAACAGGGGAGGCGAGTGTGTAGTGTTGTTTTGCATTTATAATAAAATAAATATATACAAATTATAAAATAACTTTATAAATATATACATTAATATTTCTGCTTTGCGGATTTTCACTTATCGCGGGGTTTTTTGGAACGTAAAACCCGCGTTAGAGGAGGGGTTGCTGCATATTTTAGGGCGGCGATCTAGGAGAACGGTTAGCACGCCGGTCAAGATGTTTTACAGGATTTCATGTATTTAATGTTCTGTGTTCAAATTTCACCGAAGTTTATTTTGTCTCTCATTCTTTCCGAATCGATGATATAAGTACCAACCAAGTACTGCAGTCGATGTACAGGACTTCTTCCTCTGCTCAAAAATTCTCGCTTTGTGCTAAAATTTGAAACCATTGGAGTTGAAATTCCGCCAAGGTCGACTTTGCCTTTCACCATTCGGGGTCGATAAAAATGTACCATTTGAGTACTGCCCCGTCCCTCCCCCAAATTTCAGGCGTTGTGTCTTTAGTTGAACGGATTATTATAAGCAGGTGAACTGTTAGGATGCAGGACGAAATGCTTAGTGACATTTCGGTTGTCTTTACTTTCTGAGTTCAAATTCCGCGAAGGTCGACTTTGCATTTCTTACTTTCGGAGTCGATGAAATAACTACCAGTTGAGTACTTGGATCGATGTAAACGCGCAACCCCCTTTCACATAATTTCAGACCATTAGACAGGATTATTTCTCCACAACTTTTCATGCTTGTATAAAATAAATATCGAATTATTTATAAATGAAATTAATTTTTGTATCATTTTAGGAAAATTTAGCTGGTATTTCTAGCAGGTTGTATGCCGGCATAGAGGTTCACTTATAGCATCGTACTCTACATAGAATAAATAAAGTCATAAATAAGTCATATCATAATCTCATGGCTACCGTTCTAGCTTTCTATTAAAATGCAAGAACAATTGTTTCGTTTAATCCATCGCTTGATTTTACTATTAATATATATATATATTTTACTATCTCACTATTTCTCACATTACAATTAAGTCAATTCTGAAACAAATTCAATTATGTATATTCTTATGCTGGTTTTCTTTTCTTAATCCGCATAGGATTTATAATCACAGATAATCTAACTTTTTTTTCCGCTTAATATAATTCAACAAATGAGCTTATATCCAATTATGATATTTTATGTAATTTTCACTTTTGTTTCTGAAGACAAAACGAAGCTACAACAAAAGTAACCAATGTTTGTTTAACAATTTTCATTTGAACTGCACGCTTTGTTCCCGGCTATAGAATGGATTAAGCGGATTCAGTAAAAACAAATATACATGTGTGAGAGTGTATATGTGCATGTATGTATATATAAACACTCACACACACACGTACATGCGCATGGGAAACTGTGTATGTATATATGTGCGTACGTGTATGTGTATATATATATTTCTGGCCTTCTATCTATTGTAGAAAATATTATTATTATCATTATTATTTTATTTTTAAGGTACTAAGCAGAAAATATCATAGCTGTGGTGCACAAAATCCTTAGCGTAACTTATTCAGGTTTTTCATGTTCTTAGTTCAAATCCTGCCGAGATTCACTTTGCATTTCTGGGTCGAGAAAACTAAATACCAGTCAGATACTGCGACCGATATATTCGATTATACCCACTTCTCCAAAATTTAAGGCATTGAGTTTTCTGGAGAAGGTGCCAAACTGGCAGAATCGTTACCACCTTGAACAAAATTCTTAGCGACATCCCTTTGCATTCTGAGTTCAAATTTCAGCAAGCTTGATTTTGCCGCTCATTTCTTGGGGTTTCATGAAATAAGTACCAGTACAGGTGACGATGTAATCGACTAGTCACCTACCACAGAATTTTAGGCTTTTTTACTATTGTAGAAAGAATTACCATTATTGTTGTTGCTGCTGTGTGAAGAATTGTCGCTTCATAGTTGGGGATATTCTGATCACGATGGTAAGGGCGTGAGTTCGATTCCCGATGACAACTTATGTCTTTGAGCAAGACACTTTATTTCACGTTGCTCCATCTGTGTGCCTCCAGTAGAAATCATTATTATTACGCTCTTCTAGGTGACATAGAATAAACATTGAATTATATACGAAAGGAATTTAAGTTCAAGATTATTCATCTTCTTCCAGACGATATAATTGAATATGTGTGTATAGAACAAATATAATCAATTGAAATTTCTGAGGGCAATTATGATCCGATGATAGGAATATGTAATAAACGAAATTGAATGTCAGATTACATAAAATGATAAATAAGTTTTTCTCATTCCCTTGTTACATTGTTGTACACGTGCGTCAAATATACGATTTTCGCATTGACGCAAAACTGTGAATGCGATGATATTTCCAATAGAATATCCTGAATTAACAGAATTGCCTACTGAATCTATATGTATTGGGCGTTGACATGGCAATGTGGTAAGACGCTTGCTTCTCAGCCACATGGTTCCGGGTTCAGTCGTACTGCGTAACAACGTTGGCAGGTGTCTTCTACTATAGGATCGGGATGACCGAGGTCTTGTGAGTGGATTTGGTAGACGGCAACTGAAAGAAGGTCATCGTATATGCGCGCGTCTGTGTTTGTCTCACTACCACTGTTTGACAACCAGTGTTGGTGTGTTTACGTCCCCGTAGCTTAGCATTGTTCGGTAAAAGATAACCATAGAATAAGCACTCGGTCTTTAAACAAGAAATGAGGTGAATTCATTCGACTAAAAGATTCTTCAGGGTGGTGCACCATGGTGGCCGCAGTCTAATGCCCGAAACAAGTAAAAGATGATATCATAGAAGGGTTCATTGAGAAGTTTAGGCCCTCTATTTTAGCCTCTGTATCGAATCCAATACTCTTGAGAGTTTCTAACATACATACAATTCTAATGATGATGAGGGGTGTTAGTCGATTAAACCAACACCAGTACTTTACTCTATGAACCAGGAGAGTTTAAAAACACTGATGCTTCCGGTGAGATTTACACAGTGATTGTAAAGACCTAGAAGAATTACTAAAGGGCATTTTTAACGGACTCTCTATCAATTCTGCCAATCGATTGAAGGCTGTCGATGTCTTGCAAACACTTCACACATGGAAGTGCTACCAGTCGAGAACTCCGCATCCCGGAAGCCAGCAAGTGTATGGGGTCATCAGGAGAGAAGGCGCGCTGTTTCAGGGCCTACCTCTCGACGGCATCAATGAGCACCGGCCCACCTCACTGATATGAGGCCCCGGTTGCTAGATCAACTGGTTATTAAAAACAAAGCTCAATATTTCTCTAGCCATCGCTCATTGTCACTTTTTAACCAAATCCAAAACACAATGTTATACGAGACGTATGATCATCGAATAGACTATCATTTGACTGATGCTCCATCTCACTGCTTTCTAAGATCAAAACCTTGTCGAGGTCAACTTTTGTTAGCGGAGTTCAGTCTTGTACTGGGTTCGAACTTTCGCTTTCTCACAGCATATATTCGCGGAGATCAATCCTGCACGTGGTCACCATTAGATTCCAACTGTCCACCACACACCACACATAATATGTCATGAATTCTCGCAATCCTCATCAGGTGTTATATTGGTTACGAAAATTTACTATATTTTCTATAATACAATTATTGCTATCTAAGATTTCAGTATCTATAACTTGAGTAAAACGACATTACACTTTGTCATTCCCGGAAAGATAAAATATTTCACGATAACTACATGTAATTTACCCATCCAAACAAAATAATATTTCTTATTATCTGACGTTACAAGATGAGAATCGTACAGAAGAAGAAAGAGTTCTCACCGAGATGAGATTGTTGTTCGATTCGTATTTAAAGTTGTATGGCTACACGTATATCCTCCTAACAAGATGAAAGGTATGAGTGAAACATCAAAGAACTACTTCTCGGTTCTTCTCTAAACGTACGGTTTTGTAGCTAAGTATGAAATCAATAATATAATAGAGTCAACCTACCAAACTAGAAGGAATTTCTAACATGCAAAAGCATATTAATTGATTTTCAGTAGGTTCAAAGACATGCAAATTTAAAGGAGATTTGAATTCAATTAAATTCTATCTTATCGACCACAAACTTTGGGGAGGAAAATCTATATCATTCCTATTTGATCTTGAAACATAAAGAGATATTAAAACTTAGTAACTTTTTTCTCTATCACTTGCTTTACCGATTCTACTATTCCCCGCCCAGATGTTTTGTAACAAAAATGGATATTACTTAAGAAATTAGTAACGTACATTGGACTCCCTCTTCCGATATTCAGCGCATAATACTAACTTGATCCCTTGTTAGCTATATCTCTACACGCTCTTTACTCACTGCTGCTAAGCTTGGTAACTATATCCACGAAATTTCTCACTCATTATTTACGTTGCTTATTTTATACTAAAAAATTCATATTTTTCAATGCTACATATTTCTTCTAAGAAACATGAATTAATTCATGACAGCTGGAGTAACAGGAAATCAACGCCATTTATTTAAGAGATATAATTGAATACAATAAACTTCCTCTAATCGGATACTACCAGGACAGAGAGTTAACTGAATTGCCGGTTAACTGAATTTTCTAGATACCTCACCCAGAATATAGTAGAAATGAGAGAAATAAGGAAGAAATAAAAGCATAATTCGAGTAACAAATCCGGTGTATTAACGTAATAAAAATATAGGTATTCTAAGTAGAGTAAAATAAAACACTTTACTGTTCTTTGAGAACAAAAGATTTACTTTAGATACAGCGAAAACGTTCTTTTCATGACAATCACTTAACGGAAATTAACAAAGTTCTCGTGGCTCTCATTAACGGACACGTTCCTTCCTTTTCGTTTCTGGGTGTCGTTTATTTAACAGTTTTGTTTATTTCAATACCGTGTATAAGACGATGTTATTGTACTGCAATAAATTTTCCCCACTGTTTTCTTAGTTCTTCCATATCACACCACAAACTACTTGGAAGAACATTGCCTTAAGTAATATCATTGCCACAATAATTCATTTGACAAACAAGTCTATTATCTGACTTCATTGTTTGAATTTTCACGGAATAATTTCATATTTATCAACCGTATTGATCTTCCGGATATCACCTTCATTATATTTTATCTCATATGATACAATGACTAGTAGATATCCATTTCTGTAACATTGAGCAACCTATTTTCTGAATAATGGCTTTCAAATGTTTGAAGGCATATTATTTTCATAGCTATACTATAAGGAAAATGGCGCGTCGTGCAATAGATGCACAGTTTCTTAAACTATTATTAGATTGAACTGAAGTAAATTAGATTTACATAGAATCCTAAATGCATGGTTGTCTTGGTGTAGAAGGATTTAATCCTGAGTCAGAGTTCTTAGTATAAAGTGATCTAGTTCGAAAATATAAATATTAAGTATAGAACTACACCCAAACTGTTATTACTTAACTCTCTAAAGAACATCACATAAATTGGTAAATATAT
>NC_068992.1:16808506-16814211 GCF_001194135.2 Octopus bimaculoides
TATATATATACATATATATATATATATATATATATAAGAAGCTCATTGTTTTTACTATATCATTTACGCTGGTTTAGAACCTATTGTAGTAGCTAGCAGGCATAGATATTTTGTTAGCCCTTTAAACCTTGGCCGTGAAAATCATCGAGGATGCAATGGCTTAGGGGGACACGATTACGCCAGTACTAGGCTGATACTCATTTCAGCTGAGTGTACTAAAGCAACATGAAATTACTTTCTTAAGAGCACAACATGCTGACTCATCTACTAATCGAAACTACACCCTCATGATCGCGAGCCAAGATTTCTAACTGTTTGGCCACAAGCCTTTCCAGTTAAATGCAGAATGATAATATTCTGACGTCGTCGTTAAAATGATAGAACTTGATGTTGGTTTAAGCATGATTTTAAATCAGAAAGCTAAGGGACGCAACTAATTACAGCTATAATGCTTTTTCGGAGAGATAACATCGATATAGTTTAACGTTGAAATATCACAAATTCCGGAGTAAGAAATCAATTCCTATAATTCAATGAAACTTACATTTTGAGTCACGAAAGAATATAACAGATTGTTGATATCCGTTACGTTATAGTCAGACTCACAACCAAAAGAGACATAACACAGTATGACATTTAATCTAAAACTTTATTGATTCTGTTCTCGGCAATATACTAATATCAGCGCACCTTCGTTTTCCTTCTATTTAGACTGAAAGTAGTGGTATATTTCGAGATTAATAATTGAATATTACTAAATCTATCATAAATATAAAAGAATCTTTCTACGTACCTTGGCGAGTGAAGTTAACAGCAGCTTTACCACATCCATTGATACAGGCACACCGGTGTCTCAGCTCGGCATACTAAATATTGTAAGTAAGATTCAAATGAAAATAATACATTAGAAACTATACTCACGAAATCACATATTTTATGAATTGTTCAAGATGAAAACGATTGTGCTGACTTTAGGAATGCTTTTATAGCATATACCAAGTGTTTTACACAATGAGAAATGGTAATAACAGTGAATGGAAATTACGAATGTTCTTAGAATTAACACTTTATGGACCGTTATAGTTGTCCTTTGATAGCAATAAACCGGGCAATTGCTATTTCTTCTTACAATAAAGTGAAATAAATAACGTCTATGTATTTGCTTTTCAAGATTCGTGATGTAAAGTCTCGTGCTGATACAATTATTCTTTTTTCTTCTTTTATCTTCTCTTCTCTAAGCACAAGGCCCGAGATTTTAGTGGAGGGCGCCATTCGATTAGATGGACCCCGGTATGCGACTGATACTTAACTTATCGACCCCGAAAGAATGAAAGGAAAAGTCGACTTCGGCGAAATTTGAACTCAGAACGTAAAGACGGACGAAATACCTATTTCGTTATTGCCCACAAGGGGCTAAACATAGAGGGAACAAACAAGAACAGACGAACGGATTAAGTCGATTACATCGACTCCAGTGCGTAACTGGTACTTAATTTATCGACCCCGAAAGGATGAAAGGCAAAGTCGACCTCGGCGGAATTTGAACTCATAACGTAACGGCAGACGAAATACCGCTAAGCATTTCGCCCGGCGTGCTAACGATTCTGCCAGCTCGTCTGAAACGGATACTGTTATATTGGTCATTTTACTTCCTTGCCAAATAAACACACGCACTATATATTCGTTCTCCACTTGTATATTACACCGACTGGAAATCTTTCGTCACACAATTGTGACCTCTTCAACAATCCTCCGTCCCACGTGGCTGCTTCTGTTCTGTTTAGACCATTCTGTCTTTCTCTGGTGTCTATCCATAATATTTAATTTTATGATATGTATAAGATTTGCGCGCGCGCACGTGTGTGTACATATACGCACACGAAATATAGTTTGCAGTCTATTGAGCTGAATATATTGAATATTTCCCGCGGATCAACGGGGTGTCAAAACCCAATGTGAAATATGAATGACAGAATTTGAAAACGGTCAGCATTCAACAACAATAATTACAGCCACTCTTGCAAAATCATATCACAACAAATTGTATTAACATAATAGTAATAATGATGGTTCCAAATTATCGTACAGGATCAGTAATTTTAGGGTGTTGGTGTTATTTGGAAAATTATATATTCTATTATTTAAGTTCGCACGTTTGCGAAATAAAAACAAAACATTGAAGTTAAAACCATTTTCATAATATATATTTGAAAAGATTAATACAGGTGAGCGATTAGTTATCATAAGTCGTGTTCAAGGTCTTCATGGTTTTTTACGCAAACAAAATCGTCTTATATATATATATATGAAGAACATTAATACTCATGAGAGATATTAATGTTAGTGGCCGCAAGCTAAAACCGTAAAGACAATATATATATATATATATATATATAAAAGAATTACATATGTCTATTATATATATATATGTGCGTGTATGTGTATGCGTGAGTGCGTGTTGTTTTTCATGCATGTAGTATTTATGTATGCATGAATGATATAATAAGTTTGTGTGTGAGTGTTTGTGCTTATGCGAGTGCCTATCTGCAGAAGGAAGAACTGAACAAGTCTTTAGAGTAGGACTCGTCAGGTGCAAGTGCTTCTAATCTTAAATCCTCTAAGGGATCCAAGTCATGACTTCTAGATACTCCTCTACTGCCGCAGAATTTGACCACTGTAAGTGCTACTGTCTGAACATGGATGTGTATTGTATTCCCGAGCCAAGATACCTAGAGTTCTGTAACCGCTTCCGTTAATGACGCCAGTTAACTCTAGTGTAAATTATGTCTTCATCATTAACAATATCCATTTCGAACACTTGTCATCTGCTTCTGCATTGCCTAAGATTCAAGAAATCGAGAGCCGCTTTATGAGATCAGGGGCAAATTTGCCCACTAAACGTCTTGCATTCTATTACATCCGTGAGAAAAGAGAGTTGGTAACGCCAAATTTTGTGGGGTGTCGCTCTTAAAATAAAACACATCTGATTATTTCTAAGCAGCAATATATATTCACAAAAGCTGCTCAAATTGACTACGTTTAACATTCTCTATGAAGATTGAATTTCTAACTTTACTTCGTTCTTTCAAAAACAATAAAGTGAAAATCTATTGCGACATACAATAGATTTTGACACGTTAATAGATTATTCTCCTTAATTCTAATTCATACAGGCGTTTTAGAAGAAGGATTTAGAAACACCTTTACTTAAAATTACTTTTTAGAAATCCATAGGCACCAGAAATTCTAAAGTAAGAGATAATTTGAAGAAGAAAATAATTTATTGAACTGTAAAATGCGTTTCCATAAATTAAAAAGTTTTCGTTTTCTCACATCTGAAATAAAGAAAGGATGCTTGATTGAGAAGCTTCCCTAATGTTATTATAATAAAATTAATTTTACCATACGGCTTCAATAAAATGCTTTTAGATAACATTTACTGTTTTGAGATAAATTAAAAAAAGGTGCAACTATGAGCTGATATTTTTCGTATAGTTTTAGCTGTTGATTCCGTAAAATATGTGCCGTGTTGCTTGTGTTATACTACTGAGAAAGAATCTACAGTTCGGGAATTGTGTGGATTGTTAATAGTATGTGAGGTGTGATAGAGAACCTTAATAGTTTTATACTAGTATGTATGATTATACTTTGTGTTTTATAACGCTATTTAATTCTGGTACAAGGCCAACATTTTCGGAAAAAAAGGTAACTCGATTACATCAACCCCAGGTCTCAGCTGGTACTTATTTCCTCGACACCCCCAAAGGATGAAAGGCAAAGTCGGCCTCAGCAGAATTTGAACTCAGAACGCAAGTGAATATTTTCTACTAACCTCTTCAAATAACATTCCCAGTAGAAGGAGAGAAACAAGTAAGAGATGAAACATATTAAATTTAATGTGATCATTGCAAATCCAATGGACTACGTATGTGTAAGTTGTCATTAACGAAAACGAATTAGTTACATGGTTTCATACTTACAATATCTTTCTTCAGCTCATCTGTCAATATTTGAAATAATCCATCGTCCGGGTCCTTTCGGTCAGCATCGCAAACCAAAGCAACATGAACCCAAAGTTTTCGATGAGACCTGTAAATAATAAAGACAAAAATAGTAGGTATGTATATATATATATATATATATATATATATATATATATATATATATATGGGCTTGTTAGCATTTTCAAATTTATAATCGGGAATATCATGCTGAAGAAGGAAATGAATTTTTTACTATTCTAATCGCGTAACGCGTATATGATTAACTAAGGCTGGTTGGTTTCGTTATTTTTTCTTCTTTTTGCCTATGTAAGTTACGAGTATTACTATCTGTGGAGATATATTGTAGTAGAAGAAGTAGTAGTTTGACTGCTATTTCTAAATTTCGGTATGTGGTGAAGCAACTTTTGCTGATCCCTTAATTATGAGTTCAAACTCCGCCGACATCGACTTTGCCTTTCATCGTTTTGGGCTCGATAAATTAAGTACCAGTTGCGTCCTGAGGTCGATCTAATCAACTGCCCCTCTCCCCATTGTGCGTAGATTAGAAAAGAATGCATGTATGCGTATGTGAGTGTGTGAGTGTCAATGTGTCGCGTGAGTATAAATGTGCGTATTCCACACACAACTACGGATTCATATGTTGTTGGATAATATATAGAAAAGAAATGGTTTAGATCATGAATTATAATATTATTTCTTTACAAACATATTCAAAATCAGCTAAATTTCTACTAGAATACAAAGGCAACAAAATAACTATAATACATTTTGCACATATGCAGTGCAAACGGCTTAACCAAAAGGACATATTTGGCGTTAACAAGCTAAAATATGATGCTCTGATCAATCTTGAAAGGGGACGTGCTTGCTTTGTTCTGGTCAGTTTTCATTTAAGTATTCCAACGAATACGCCCGGAAAAATACATAAAATATTCGGTGTTACATACTTCAGCACAAATCTTTGAAACGGTATTGTTAAGCATGCTATACCACATGCGATCCATCTGTCTATCTATCTATCTATCTATCTATCTATCTATCTATCTAGCTAGCTAGCTAGCTAGCTAGCTAGCTAGCTAGCTATCTAGCTATCTAGCTGTCTGTCTGTCTGTCTATCTATCTATCTATCTATCTATCTATCTATCTATCTATTTATCTATCTGCCTATCTATCATCTATCTATGCGATACCACATGCAATCTTTGATGAAACTTTTAAACTTTCTGCCACTGTATTGGCTCAGTGGGATCTTCATCATTTTCCTCAATTCAGAAGGCAAAAATCAAACACTTCTCGAGTATAAATATTTATAAAACTCATCATTTAAGAAAATGTGTTTTTCGTTCCAGTGTATATGTATGTATGCGTGTGCGTTTGTGTGTGTGTGTATGTGTGTGTGTGTGTGTGCGTGCGAGCGTCTGTGTGTCTGAGTGCGTGTGTTTTTGCAAGAGTGTTATCTGTCAAAGGTTTGGCAACTTTGGAAATTATTTTAACACCATGGATACGATCAGGAAATATGGCGTACATGCGATAACTATAATTTAACTGTTATAAAGTTTCTCGATGCTCAAGGCAATGGTAAACGTAAGTCAGCACTAGAATAAAAATAAATAGATGGATTTATATGTATATAATTATATATAGATAGAATATGAATATACAGCTAGAAAAAATGTATATATATATATATATATATATATA
>NC_068992.1:16814398-16818813 GCF_001194135.2 Octopus bimaculoides
ATATATATATATATATATATATATATATACACGCATATATATATATGTACATTGGGTCATCCCATAAATATTGCGGTTTTTTTATACTTCTTTTATAATTTAAAATTAAGATAAAGTTATTTTTTTAATCTAAAATATACTCTCCTTCATTTTCTACAATGCTCTTCCATCTATCTTGTAATTTCAAATGACTTTTACAAAATTCGCCATCAACTTTCCAAGATCTTCGTAATCTCATCTGCAGACAACATGTCTAACTGAAAATCTGTTCTTCAAATATATGTACACGGCTTAGCAACAAACATCTCGATATGCATGAGAGAATTCCGGAAGAAAATGATTGAACCACAACTGCACACGTCAACTCAGGTTATAAGGAACTTTTAGGACGAAATTCTATGGTTAAAGAATAATAAGAATAATAAGTTCGCAAGAAATGTTAAACAATATGTAGCGAATTCTTGATAATATGCATTTGCTAGAATATGCAAGACAGTGATCTCACGGTTTCGCTCTACTAGCTTTTGCCGGACTGTCCGAGAAAGTCTATTGTTAAATTGTTGATACACGCAAACGCACACATACGCGCGTGTCCACACACATACACATACAAACACACACACATAGTTCAAATGTACATCAAAACAAAAGACGAAGACAGGTGTAGGAACAACAGAGAAGTATATTTGACGCTCGGAAAAATTGTAATGTATTTTACATTACGAGCCTATGCTGTTCGACAGAAAGGAATAAGAGGAAATAAATAGAGAGCGAAGGAAAAACAACGTGTCGGGTTGAGCGGTTCGACATAATGTTGATTGGAAAAAAGAGGTAAAATGAAAGGGAGATAATAACAGAGGTTGAACGAAAAGGGGATAATGTTGATCCCAATAGCTTGAGGTCGTCAAGCGCGTGTGTTTATGTGAGAATGATGTGTGTGAGTGTGTAAATGTGTATGTGTGAATGGGAGCGACTGAGTTTGACGTATGCGTGTGTGCGTGTGTAATGTGCGTGTGTAATGTGCGTGCGTGTGCATGTGTTTGTGTTGTGTGTAGCAATTGATGTGTGCTTTTTCACCTAATGTTTGCACATGTGTGTGTGTGTGCCTCTGTGACCAATTAGTGTGCCTGTGTATAGTCTATGTATGTGGGCAGAAGTTATCTTTGTCTATGTGTGTTGCGTGTGTATATGTATTGTCTGTATTCAGGTATTATGTGCATGTGTGAGTGTATGTAATGTTTGTGTTCTGACATTATATACATGTATATTATGTACTTGTGTGGGTGTGTGCATGATGGTTTGTGGTGTGTGTGTGTGTGTACTGAGTTAAATAGCATGTAGCTGCTCATATAGTGGTATGTGATGACGCTATTGACGATTGTGTATGCATGACGGTGTGGTGTGGGTGTTGAGAAGTGGTCAGTGTTAATATGTGTGAAGTGGGAAGGTGTTGTGGTTGTGTGTGTGTAATGGTGTGTAAAGTGAGTGATTAGTTGGACAGAGTATATGGGTGGGTGCATAGTTGTGCCTGTAGGTGAGCGTACGAGGCGGGTGGTATGCAGGTGTGTAAGTGGAGGGGAACAGCTGAATGTGGGAGGTGAGATAGAATCCGTGTGCGATTGGTGTTAAATAAAGGGAGAAGTGTGTGAACATGTGGAGCAAAGAAATGGAGATTATTAATTCCAGTTCACGGAGAAAGTGGGACACCGGGTGGTCCCTGTGTAAGGACAGTCCGAACACAGACAGATGTTGTAGCGAATGACCAGTAGAGTGGAAATGGCGCGAGACCGGGGTGTCATTGCCGAGTCTATTTCGGTGGTGCTGCGCGAACCGGTCAGCCAAGCGGCGTCCCGTTTGACCAATGTATAGGGAAGGAGAGACAGAGCAAAAGATGCAGCAAATAACATGACTAGAAGTGTAGGTAAAGGTGTCAGAGACTGATAATGAAGGTGACGGGTGCCTGTACCGATGGTGGTGTTGCAGAGGTACGGTCAGGTGTGACAGTGAGGACGGGAGAAAGGTAAGAAGGCAGGTTGGCAAGCGGGAGTAAGGAAGAAACTGTGGATCAGGAAGTCGCACAGGTTATGGGCTCGTTTGAAGGAAGGAAGGGGTACGTAAGGTACGATGTGCGAGGTGAAGGGGTCGGACTGGAGTCACCGGAAGGCTCGGAGAATGGTGTGTCGGAGGGGTAATTTGGAGGAGTGGCAGGTAAGGAGAATATGGGAGACAGGTAAGGGTGGGAAGGATGCGAGGAGAAAGAGCACAGGCATAGTCCACAGATCGCGCCCGGGCAAGGGCAGTGTGGATGATGGTGAGGGGATATCCGCGTAGGAGCCATGAGTTGAGACTAATTCTCAAAGTCGTGGTTGTAACAGCATAGCCTGCGTAGACGGAGGAATTGGTAGGGGATGGAGAGCTTGGTGTGGATAGGGTGGGAGGAGGAGAAGTTAAGGTGGAAGTGTAAGTGGGTTTGTAGTGGATGGATCTATATATATATGTATATATGACTTTGTGTACGTGTGTTGTATGTATGTATATGTTATATATGTATATATGCATGTATCTACGAATATGTTTATGTATGTGTGTATTGTGAAAGTATGACAGTAATTTATACAGTGTAGACATATTCTACGTATATGGCTCACTGTTGCACGCAGAGTAATTAAATTTTTCTACATAAAATACTTCTTTCTCCACCAAATTATATTCCTGAGTCTTGGCGCCAGCTTCCACTTTCCAGAGATAAAAGACTAAAACAGACCGATTTATTGAAAGCAATGTTGTCTAACATATTGTAGAATATTTCATTAATATAACCATTTTAAAAATAGATTATGAACTTCGAAGTTTACTTGGAAGTAAAAATGTCACACACTTTAAGAAACCTATACTAGACACGAAGCTTACACAACTTACACATTATTTAAAACACAATTACTGCACAAAAATATAAAATGGTAACAAAAGTAATTTCTGTGTAATTATTGCCTAAGACGAACATTTTGCAAAGTAACAATATGCTCACTACGAAAAAAATGCGTTGGGGGTCTAAAAATTCAGATAGTGTCACCCGAGTAAAATAGTTATACTAAATAAATTAACTAGAAATAAACTGACAAACAAGAGTACGTTACTTATGGAATTTACCGCGTCACATATCTGACATCTATGGAGCAGTAGACATACACAAACAAAATACAACCCTTTCAAAGATTATACATAAAATGAATATCAATCACATACGATCGCTAATTATGTAGACAACATTTTCTATCAATATGGATACAAGCTATTATCATCTAAGCATACAATATGCATTTCGTTTTGACTTTTGTGTACTTGGGTAAACACGCGTGGCTTAGTGGTTAGGGTGTTGGTCTTTCAAGCGTAAGATCATGAGTTCGATTCCAGGCGGTGCTTTGTGTCTCAGAGCAAGACACTTTCTTTCTTGTTGGTCCAGTACATTCAACCGGAAAATATGAGTTATACCTGTGGTTCAAAGGGCCAGCTTTGTCACATTCTGTGTCACGCTGAATCTCCCTGAGAAATATGTGAAGGATACGCGTGTCTATGGAGTGTTCGGCCACTTGCAGGTTAGCTTCACTTGCTTGCCTTCCCATTGGTCGGATCAATTCAGACACTTGTCTATGTAACAGACCGAGTGCCAGTTTTCTACATGAACGAGATGCTGGTTGCTTGTGTAGATGTTTATGTCTACAAATGGATTACTTTTATTTCCAATGAGGTTTATTAGTTTGCACCTTTTTAGTATGGAAATGTCCTCTTGATTTTTCCTCAGTTCAGGATTTGTTTCATCAAAAGTATCTACAAGAGCTCAAACCATCCCCCTGCTGTAATAAGAAACCTGGTTCCAGGATTAGCAAACGACTATCTAATCTCTCGGCCAATAGACAGATATTTAATACGGCCGTCCACACTAGGACAACGCTTTGGCTAGGAACGTGTTTACTCACCCCAAAAGGATTAGGAAACAGAAAATCATGTGGTATAATCCCCCTTTCAACATAGAAGTTTCCACCAATGTAGCTATGTTCTTCTTCTTGTTAATTAAGAAAAACCTCTCCAGAGACCACAAGTATTACACGCTCTTCAACTACAACTCTGCACCAAGGTTACCGTCACCATGAGCAGAGCAGTCAATTACCAATCCCCAGCACTTACCAATCCCCAACGTTTACCAACGCCCCACGCTTACCAATTCCCAACGCTTACCGATCCACAACGCTTCTTACACGGATATATAATCACGCGTGTGCGCGCTCACGTGCGCATATGCCTGCGCACACTAATATATATGCGTGCATGTATGTTTGCATGCAACGTACATATAAATCAATATGCATTTGTGTATACACGTGCATGTCCGTTCATGTATGTATATATATATATAT
>NC_068992.1:16819016-16823882 GCF_001194135.2 Octopus bimaculoides
TGTGTGTGTGTGTGTGTGTGTGTGTGTGTGTGTGTGTGTGTGTGTGTATAACCATTTTATGCTGACCATATTTTCTCGAAGTATTCATTAGAAGAGAAATTAATAATAAAGGATATTTAATTGCCCTTCTCATAAGTATTGTTATATATAAGGCATATGCCGAATATATTTGCGATGATACAATAGGTATATAGAATACGTTAACATATAGATGAATATTAGCATCCTCAGGGTGTTATTAAACAATGAATCTTCGCTTTGGGACATCACATAAAGAGAAGCTCCTTGAACAGATGTAAGTAGCCAGTGTTTGTCCAAATAGCAAATCTTACTTCAATCTTTCTCTCATATATATCTTCTCTCCTTCTCTATCACTTCTACATTATTTCCTTAATCCATAGAATCATCGCTATGTATTAGCATAGATGATATGTCAGTATTTTTTGCAAGGATGTCATCATCAACCTTGAACTGAGAGAGAAAGAGTGAAGGAGAGAGAAAGAGTGAAGGAGAGAGAGAGAGTGAGAAAGAAAGAGAGAGAGGATTTCAGCTGCCAAGTTCATACTGCAAGATATTGCACTGCAAAAGTTTGCAGTCCTTGTCAGATACTAATTAAAGACTTGGCTACAGTCAAAGTGTAACGAGAAATTAATTTAAATCTTTATTGAAAGGATTAAGGCAAGATGGTATTTCCATATTTGATAGGATTTTTATACATTCGGATTATTGTTGAGTTCACAAATATCATGTTCATGGTTAATACACCAAAACAACAAAGTAATCTAATTTAAATCCACTGGAGTCCATCACATCTGTTTTTTATAGTTAGAGGGAGATTATAATGGATAGTCATCTTTCTTTTAGACATAATATAAAGGCATATTTAAAATGTAAGATTCCATAAGAAGTTTGCTTCTGCACTAAAATATTTGAAAACAAAAGAGAGAAGATCTCATCCCGGAAATCCCCTGTATTAAGGTAGTTTCTAGCTTTCATTAATTTCATTTTTAGATATAAAATTAGATTATCTGCCAGGGTAAAAACCAAACCGGAATTAGTAAAGCTTCATTTTCTCTGCATATATACGCAAGCAGTGACATGTGTTCCAGCATTTGCAAAGATATTTTTTGTCTACGAAAATAAATAAATGTACGTACAAACCATAAGTTGTAATTCATTACTCATAAGAAACAAAAGTGAGAGCAATCAGTTCACTGTTACTTGAAGAGGAGGGAGTCAGAAACGCCATGACCGGAAAGGATGGCAGAAATTCGGAACCAGATGTACTGAAAGGGGAAACGTAATGGAAGCTGAGGGAGATTGTTGAGATAGTCTGTCAGGAATACTTAGGACCTGGTAACGGCGACTTAAAGAGACGGAGCAATGTCAATGTCAGAGGCAAGAGAGGAAGCATAGTGCAAAAGATGCGAGATTCAATGAAGGTAAATCACCGTCTGAAAGCAGTGGGAAAAGTGAGTCATAGAACAGATCCATACAAATGACTGAGTGGTGGGATTGCAAAGAATAAAATAGGTCAGTATGACTGAATTCAAAACCAAAATGGACACTGCGGAAACGAATTAAGTCTCAAAAGAGTACGTTAAGTCTCAAATACCTTAAAGTTGCATCCCTTTATGTCTAGAGGTCTGCAAATTTAAAGCTTTCTATATTAAAATGTTGTCACAAGAGGACAATGTTATTTCCTTCTTTTATATTACATCCAATGTGCAGGTGCAATGGCCCAGTGGTTAGGGCAGGGGACTCGCAGTCATAGGATCGCGGTTTCGATTCACAGATCGGGCGTTGTGAGTGTTTATTGAGCGAAAACACCTAAAGCTCCACAAGGCTCCGGCAGGGGATGGTGGCGAACCCTGCTGTACTCTTTCACCACAACCTTCTCTCACTCTTACTTCCTGTTTCTGTTGTGCCTGTATTTCAAAGGGCCAGCCTTGTCACACTCTGTGTCACGCTGAATCTTCCCCGAGAACTACGTTAAGGGTACACGTGTCTGTGGTGTGCTCAGTCACTTGCACGTTAATCTCACGAGCAGGCTGTTCCGTTGATCGGATCAACTGGAACCCTCGACGTCGTAAGCGAAGGAGTGCCAACAACATTACATCCAATATCTATCAGTTTACTAATTATATGTGGAGATGAATGTAGGATGGGACTGAAACTCAGTGGACAAGTAGCTATTACTACGCATATATTTTAAATATAATACCGCCATACGTGCGTAAATTCTTGTTCCTTAAGCCTCATTCTCTCTCTTCAGTCATTTATTTTTTGTAAAATATCTCGTCAATACTCTTTCCGCAGAGTTAATATTATTTCATATCATTTACCTTTATTTCTTTCTTCTTTACTTGTTATCTATGAATTATATCTGTATGAACATTTATATAATTAACTGCTAAATACACATAAAGAGAGAGATAGTGAATTCGGCATTAAGAACTTCCCAGTTGCATCATTTATGCAACAGTAATTTTCCACTAAATATTGAATGTTTACTTGTTCGCTGGCTTTTATTTATTCACAAGAAATTGCTGCCGTAACTGATTATATCATGTCATATCGTAATATGTAAACAAGCAACACAATAACTAGCTAAGACGTGACAGCGTATATCTACCAAACAAAGGTTGTCAAATTAGAATCAAATCACATTTGACCGCATTTTCCAATGAGTAAGAACATAAACCTGCATTATAACTGGTATCTTTAATCTAAACGCAAAATACAAATTTATATGAAGGTAAGTTGGCTCTAGGTCTATTAACTAAAGTTGTTAGCTAAGGGGCTCATGATACACTTAACGTCATCGTAAATTCGTCCATTTTCCTGTGATAAGAACTACTGCTTTACGCAATATTTGTCTGGTTTAATATATATATATATACGTACACGCATACATATATATATATATATATATATATATATATACATGCATACATATATATACATGCACACATGTATATATATACATATATATATATATATATATATATACACATATACATACATATACCTGTATGTATATATACATAGGTATGCATACACATGCACACACACAGATATATATTTATTCATTTATAATTACATACATCTTTAGGTATGTATGTATGTATGTATGTATTTATGTATTCATATATGTATTTGGTTATGGTCCTATCTTTCAAGAGACTTTAGTAATTGTTTGAAAATCTCTCAATGCAAGTCCATGCGTCAGAAATTGCTGAATAATACCACATGTGTTACTTCTCATTGCACGTTCGTAGCTGTGGATGAAACAGTACGAATGATCATGAGAACGCGCTCTGATTTGGGGACATTGTGATTTATTAGTGTTCAACGTAAATATATTCGCAGTTGGGGTTGAACATCTGTTGTATGAAGACTGAAGTAATGAAAATGTCGGGTTTGTTTAAATGGAAGGATTTTAAGAAGTGCCGAGTAGCATAATCCATTATAGTATTGAGAGAAATCGGAAGAGAGAGAGAGAGAGAGAGAGAGTGAGAGAGTGAGAGAGCGAGAGGGGGGAAACAAATTCTGCATGCAACGTTCTAGAGTATACCCAAGATTAATTAATATGCCATTCAATCAAATAGTCTCTTTCACTGGATACAATCTAGATGTCCGAAAGGACAACGACGCAAGCAGCAGGGTTCCAGATGAGGGTCAATATCCCACTGTGGACTCATACGAACTTTGTGGATTACCAGTAATTGTTTGGAAACTGAAATATTTTGTAGCCGTAAAGAAAAATGCCAATCTTTGGGTGAGTCCGACAGTCTTATGAATACACTTATATTGAATGACTTTTGTCTTCATTTCAGAAAATAATTATTTTTGGAAAGACAATTGTGTAAATACCAGCATCCACTATTGATACTCAAAATAGAATTCAACTGGAAGAACTTTAGAACTTATTACGATTATTTTAGAACTGTGAAAATATTTTAATCAAAGTTATCGAAACGAAGACATTGTAGTAATCGATATTTCACCTAGAACGGTTCAATTTAATAAGTAGTAGCTTTTGTATTGAAAACTATTCATTTGCAAAGATCTTTTCTAGAATAACAAAATAAAACCTAAAACAAACATTTTCTCACGTGAAGCTCTTGAAAACTGAAAACAATAGACTATTCGTAGTTCGATTAGTTTTTGTTTAACATTTATATTTATTCGAAACTGAATAACAATTGTATTCGGCTTCTGTTTTTGAAGGTAATATGAAAATCTATAATTTCAAGCTTTCTTCTATGTTTACGCCTATTTTCTATAAAATATTTTAAGGATGCATACATACGTGTATAATTATTCATGTGTGTATATATATATATATATATATATATATATACTATAATATATATATATATATGCGCGTGTATGTATGTATACAGACATATATATATGTATATGTACCCGCGGGTGTCTGTGTCTGTGTATCTTTTTTATGTGTAAATGTATGTATGTTGTCTATATAGCGAACAGCTTTTCTTTTAGAGAGGCTATAAGACAATACTCTAGCTTCAACATGTTTATTAAATTTTCTAGTATTTAGGTTGAGCTTTTTACATTTCATCAAGAAAGGTAATGTTCTTTAATTTATTATATCTATATTGTCTAGATTTGCAAATCCACATTATCAGGATAACATCTCCTCAGAATACATTTAACAGATATAGAAGTGGAGGAGATGGAGGAGATACGCCTTTAACGATTCACACCAGGATGATGAGACTATTAAAGCTTACAATAGTTTATTATACTGCTTTCAGGGATTCACACAATTTGGTGCACATACACACGCGCGCACGTGCGCGGATTGCACATAGGTGTATATATATATATATATAT
>NC_068992.1:16824473-16827539 GCF_001194135.2 Octopus bimaculoides
CTACTAATCTCCGAGATAAATCATCTGTGATGTTTCTGGGGCCTGAACGGGATTCGGATCCTCCAACATCCTTGAGTGCCTGGTCATGTCTGCAGTGATAGCACATACCAGTTAAACTCTGGAGAAGCTGCTGAGGATATGTGAGGGTATCTTCTTTCATTACACAAGGCACTGGTGACTACTTGCTTCCCTCTTGCTGTATGCGTGAAGATCTGTTGCTCTTTTCCCTTTGTTATAAGCAATGCGGCAGGTTGGAAAGTAGATCGATTCTCAACGCACCCGCGCGTACACACGCACACAGACAAACACACACACGAATACACACACACACGCACGCATGCGCACACATACACACGCATATGCACACATGCACATATTTTTGTGTGTATGCTTCTGTCTGCATATATGTGCTCGGTCGTACATATAGATTACAATTTGCAATTTTCCATTCATATAATCTTCGCTGTTCTCAGTTGATCTCTTTATCTACTATCCCACTGTATTTCATCCTCATTATTGACGTAAATATTCCAACGGCAAATTTCGAGTCTTTCCCCCACCCCACCCGCTTTTGTCGAGTCGGAAGAATTTTTACTTTGCTTTGATTTTTTTTTAAAGAATCATTTACTATTTCCTCATTTTGACCAACTTTCAATCACCTTTCGCTTTCTTACTAATTCGAAACATTATGATCACACGTAATGATTTCATTTAGTAATTAACTCATTGTGTGTGTGTGTGTGTGTGTGTGTGTGTGTGTGTGTGTGTGTGTGCATGTTTGTGCGTATTTCTGTCTGTTTGTGTATACATATGGCTGTGTATGTTCGTATATACATGCATTTATGTATATCGATCGAAGCAATATTTCTATCTATTTTGACAGGTATTGAAATAGTAAGACAGACAACCATATTTTACGTTTACCAAGAAGATTGGGTAGCAAAAATATATGATAGACGTGGCTACTTTCAGGTTTTGTATAATCTCTATGATTTCACACAGGTGAGCCAACGATAGTCTCAAACTCTGCAAACACGTTTATTAAAAGCTAATTAAAATTTGACGGTACTCATGTAGCAAAAAGATTCCATTTACGCACTTCAAACTGATTAGCTACCAATGAAATTATTGTTCACTTTCATCTACGAGGCTATGAATTTATTGTTTTACCTTCTCGCATCAATTTTATGGTCTTATACGATTTACTGCGTTTTATCCCTCGGCAATCGTATCGTAGGACCTGACTGAAACTTCAAGCCTATAATAACTCCTTAATGAAGATTCCATCATCTTGTCTTTCGACAAAGAAACCATTTCGTACCCACTTTGTATTCACAAGTTTTTCATGTAAGGCAATGATTTGTCCTGATTTCCTACCGTATATATGCAATAGTAACTGCACATTTACCTGAACTGTCTGTTTTATTTTTTCTTTTCTTATCTTTGAACAATTCCGTTACACAGGAAAACCATTCCTCATCATCAAAATGTGTAACTCCATGATGATAATCTCAGACGTCTTTTTTATCATCTTTAACAGTTTAACAGTTTTCTTGTGGAACAGACAATGAAGTGTAAGACATTTTGTTTTCGTCGCCACTATACTGTCACTTCGTGACCAGTTGAGAAGAGAGTCGATATCTTAATATAATGTAATATGATAAGTTACTGCAAATTTTTATGAATAAATAAAACCCAACCAACAAGAAATCATTAAAATTACTGTTGTATGAATGATATATTTGGAAAATTTGGAACAACAGATTCGCTATTTCTTTATATATCTTCAGTACATAATTATGTAATTGTCAAAGTAAATCTTTTTCGATGTATAAATATTTCCGCAAGACATAATAAATGTAGATGGGGAAAAAAGAGCCGTAAATGGTATGTAAGAGTATTATCTATGCCGGAACTAAATGTATTAACTGCGTTATAGAAATCTTATAACGTAAATCATTCATAGAACCGGTATATTGGCGAGAAATCTTACACTTATTACTGACTGAAGAAGAAAACACCTCAGATTGGAGTTGATATCTAGGAACCAATATTTGCGTACACACATCTTTATTATATTTAACATGTGTCGTGACAGTCAATACTACAGAATATGTTCATTCATTTTCATTTTGCGTCTATATTAATCGACTTTCATATGTAGATACAATGAACGAAAAATGTTGCTATAATTCATGTATTACCATAATTGTGTCCAACACGAAAAAGTGATAAAAGGTATTGATATAAACCCCGAATAATTCTGAAAGAACTGGATTTCTTTCATAACTTGTGAAATAGACGGATATTGGTTTTCATTATTCAGCATTCGAGATCTATTCCTCGTTTTGCGTTGATAGATCACCGACAATAAAGGGATGCAATTTTAAGCTGTTGAGAGAATTAAGGTATGAGCTCTTGTTAATATGCAAATGCCAAACTGAAAAAAGAAAACACTGCGCACGCAACACTTTCATGTCCGTAGTGAGATAGATAAGAAAAACGAGGAAGCAATCCATTAGATATAATCAGATGATCGATAGTGTGAACAATACTGCACTAGCGGAGACTCTTAACTTTTATGCAATATTCTAATGCTATTTCTGATCACATTGACCTGGCTACAATCAGAACATTTTACACGTCCTTTCTACTATCGATAGAATAATTGAAAAATTGGTTGCCTACGTGTCTAAATTCACATATACACGTGTATGTGAGTGCGTGTGTGCGTGCTTGAGTATATCTTTGTGTGCGTGTGTGTGTGTATACGTGTGTGTGTGCATGTGTGTGTGTGTGTGTGTGTGTGTAAATTGAATGCATAATATATAGATTTATATAATCCAGTGATAATCATAAAACACATCCTTTAATGGATCTCCCACAAACCTAATAGTAAACCAATACGTTGGAGTACAACGTAGTATCCTAAGCAGAATTCACCATATATATATATATATATATATATATATATATGTAACTTACATTTTACCTATTCTAATTCCACTGTCTCAGTTTGTGTGTATATAGATATACATATATATATATATATATACACACACACAC
>NC_068992.1:16827727-16830053 GCF_001194135.2 Octopus bimaculoides
TATGCTTACATGCATGAAACGTATAGATATCACAGCTCCCATATATTTAGGCATTTTTAACTATGGAATGATTATGTGACAACATAGTCAAAATCAAATGTCTACTAATGTAATAATTAAAGTTTAAAAAAAAACTACCACAAAGGATTTCCGTAAAAGGATTTTGCTTCTCTTGACTTCATATATTTTAATGCAATAATAAGCTTCTTATGAGAAGTTATATACTAACTGTATCGATATATTACATCTGTGAGACAAATTAATATCTTCTAGTTTTGCACTCCATTTAGATGCTTATAATACACACTTGATATAACTCCTATGAATTAAATTTAGTTTCTTTTGTTCGATGTTATGTAACAGAGTGCAGTTCAGTTTTATCGTTGAAGAATATATTTGCTTCCACAGCGAAGAGATGAAGTACTGTTTCATGTTATCTAATCCGGATGTATAAAATCTTATTTGATACGGAAGTATGATGTTGCCATTATCCTTACAGTAACGATTGAAACTAGTTTATTTTAACTCTTTGACTATAGCTAAATCCTCGTTTGGTAGTTGATAAGGGTCACCTCTTTAAACTTCTGTATGGCAGCATCAGTTTAGGAGTTTCTCTCGCTCTTAGATCAAGGTCGCTTACAACATCATTCTTGGAAATATTGATATATCACTTATGGGAGAACACATAGATAATTCCTTGGATTATTACTGAGAGGATGAGGGTGAAAGAGAGAGCGAATTGTGCGAGTGAAAAGGAATGATTAATTGTTTAGACAAACAATGGACACTTACATATCTTTAAGGATTTCTGTAAAATCTTGACGCTGAAAATCGTTGCTTAACAACAACATGAGGATGCTAATATTATTCTACAAGATAATATACTATCTTACACATATTGAAAAACACACTATGCGAAGCAGCTATCGATTGTCTTCATTTACATAACAGAACATTCGTTGACAGTAGTATTAATCAACAGAAGTAATGAGGCAGTTTCGTACTATTTAACTTACACGATATGTTGATTAAACGCACGCATGTAAACTTATATATTTTCTACCCACATACGTTAACTGTTATCTAACTAATTAATACATGCCGCCAACTTATTTATTGAAAGACAATACGCAGAAGCAGTTCCACATACTTTAATAAGCAGCTAGATCTCATCTGTAAACGATATGGAAACTCCCCGTGAACCGAAAAGAAAACCGGCGGGAAGTGAATAGAATTGATATTAGGATCGTTGTGTAGAGGAAGAACTGTACTTTTGAATAGAGAATCAGTTTTACAAAACAAGCACCTCTAACTCTCTCTCTATGTATCTGTTTCCCTTTTCTTTCTCTCCCACTTTCTCTCTCTCTCTCTATGTATATATATATATTTATATATATATATATATATATATATATATATATATATATGTATCTGTCTATCTGTCTCTGCCTCTCTCTCTCTGTTTATGTGTGTATACACACATATATATATTGTCAGTGTCGCAGGTTTTCCCCACTATTAAAAATCATCATGCACAGGCATCGCTTGAAAATAAACGCAAGACCCAATCACAAGAAAATGACTGGTAGAAGAAGCTCTTCAACAAACACCTATTCTGCCGTTGCTTTGAAGTGTCGGAGGGCACAAACCTCACCATTCGGGAGTTCTGGAAGCATTACTGTAACATCGTAACATGCCTCAGAATTATCGATATGGCGTGGCAGGGTGTTACAAAGAGGACATTGACCTTTGCGTGGAAGAAGCTGCGGCCTGAGGTTGTGTCTGTAACGGACTTTGAAAGACTCGAATCTGAAGCGGCGGTGGTGAAGGAGATTGTATCCCTCGGGAATTCCGTGGGCCTCGGCGTGGATGAAGGTGACATGAATGACCCCATCGAGGAGCAAACCGAGGAACTGACAACGAAAGAGCTAAAGGAGCTACAGACGCAGCAGCACAGGGAGGTTTTGCAGAAAATGGATAAGGCGGAGGAGACGGAGGAGGTTATCTCTGACAGTGCGATAAAGGAAAATATTGGGAATGTCGGAGAACTTTCCGAATTTATTCAAAAGAAACACCCAGAAAAGTTGCAACTTAGAGTGCGAGAGCGCTATTTAATGATACAAGCCTAACACATTTTAGAAACACTCTGAAAGTGAGGATGAAATGACCATATTGGACAGATTTTTATCGATAACTCCTAACCGCTATGTTCTGGGGACTTAAACACAGCGGCATTGGTTGTCAAGCGATAGTGGGGGGGGGGGCAAAGACAGATACACAAATACATGCATACATATATATATATATATATATATATATATATATA
>NC_068992.1:16831379-16840125 GCF_001194135.2 Octopus bimaculoides
TATATATATATATATATATATATATATATTACAGGTAAATAGTTAATTAGTGTTTCTCAATTTGAACTGATGTGAAACTTAATAAGTGATTCACGAGTAAAGATCTATACAGTAATTTAACAAACAGATTTGTTAATGCACGCTAAAATGATTAACAACAATTGAGAATTCTATCAGTATAAGCGATCAGAAGCAATTGAACTACCAGACTGTGGAAGAGTTAAATTGCATGCCACTTCTCTTGAGAATAACGTACCATTAGCATATGACAAATAAATTAATTGTCTCTATATAATTTTAATAACGATGCGTATATGATCACAAATAAACGAAGCATATTGAGAAATGAAAGCAGCTAGAAACATACACGCTATATAGCTTAGTATATATATATATATATATAGACATACATACATATACGCAAGCGTACTTTCATGCACATACAGAGGACACGTGCATATGCATTTAGACGTATTTAGGTATATATATATATATATATATATATGGGAGAATTTACGAAAAAGCAACGACAGACGAGGGTGTAAACAACAAAAGGATGTATTAGTTTAACGCTCGAGAATAAAGAAAGTTTTTAACGTTTCGAGCTTTAACGCTCTTCGGCAACGCGTTGTGTCCGCTCAGCTGGCAAAAAATGAGTAGTACCTGTGTTTCAAAGGGTCAGCCTTGTCACACTCTGTGTCACGCTGAACTTCCCTGAGAACTACATTAAGAGTACTCGCGTCTGTGGAGTGCTGAGCCACTTAGTCGTTAATTTCATGAGCAAGGTCCTCCGTTGATCGTATGAGATGGTACCGTCGTCGTCGTAACCGACGGAGTGCTCCTTAATATATGTGTATGTGTGTGTGTATAAGCATGCATATGTTCATATGTATTTAAATAACAGCTGCCATACAACAGTAATTACACGTTTCCTAGCTTTTATCCTGTTCTGTTCATAACCTTTACCCTCATTGAACGCCTCTACGTTCTTCCTATGAACAGATAATATCCGAAAATTGAAGGCACAAAGTGTTAAAGCATTAACCTCATATTGTATTTTATAAACTATCGTTTTTAGCATTTATTGTATTGATACTCTATATACGGACGCTCACACACACACACATATGTAAATGGGAATATTTATGTATGAATATATATGTGGTGCAAGCCCTATCGCGGAGGAGAGATACCTGATTATTAGTATATTATTTTCTTCAAACCGATTAAAATTTAATTTTCTATATCTTACAGATCTTCCGTCGCAGATGCAATGTAACTCAACAAGTGAAAGGATTCTCTTCATATAAAAGTAATTTCCTTTGAAAGTTGTTATTTTGAAGACAGGACTATGTCTCTTATAAAATATTTAACTCCTTCATTTTTTTATGAATAAACTTATAAATATATAAAACCTTCGTAGTTTTGAGAACAAGCTACAAAAGACCATTAGCGTCTTAAAACTTACCATCATTATATACTGAAGTCTCTGAAACAAGGTTTTGAATTATTAATGAACCTTGTTATATTGTTTCTCATTAATCATAAACGACACATGAAAAATGTTTCACAGACTTGAGTCTGATAGAGTTTTTATTCAATACAACACAGGCACAGATTCACACACACACACAAACGACTCAATCATACATTAACACGCACATACACATACACGCACACACACACACACACACACACACACACAAACACACACACACATACATATATTCATATGTGTATGTATATATTTATATATATGTATGTATGCGTATGTTACTATTTAACAAATTTTATTCAACTTTCTCTCTTTTATACAACCGTGACTTTTTTTCCTGTGACTTTTTTTCCGTTACATTTTTACTTGTGACATTTTTCACCGGGATTCTTCGTAACATGTAACGTGCTTTCGCCATTGCTTTAAGAGCGTACCTACTCAGGAGAAGAATCCAGGTAAAATGTCACAGGAAAAAAAGTCACGGAAAAAGGTTCAGAGGTAAAAAAAAGTCCGGGGTGGGGGCTCTGTCCAAGTGGGTTTTGTCCTCGTGGGGTTTTGTCTGGATCTCGTAAATTGTGACTTTTTCCCTGTGATTTTATTACCGGTGACCATAAATCAATTGTGACTTTTTTCTTAGCCAAAATTATAACTTTATTACCATGACTTCTTTTTCTGTGATTTTATTACCTGTTACCGTTACGTTACGAACACATACTCGTTTGCATATAACGGCAGTTCTAGCTCAATTGCCGGAACGTTTATAATCCTCATTCCCCAAATTTATTGAACAACCATTTAATTTCATTTAGTAATATACATATACGTACCACAGCATATATACAGTGTTGATTTGTATACAGAGTGTCCATAAATAACTTTATAATTTGAAAAATTCAGAAAAAAATGCGATCTGAGGATAACTGAACAGAGGTTATGGAAAAATATAAGTGAACAAATAACGTTTTATCAGAAGCATCCAAACACTTCTCACGTGAGCCGCTTTGGTTGCAAAGATGTTGATTGATGGTTCTCAACTTTAATAGATGCAATAAACTGTGGAAGTTGTAAAGATAATTTATGGATACGCTGTATATAAACATGTTTTATTGCCTTGTTTCCATGCCAAATCAGCATCTGCATGCCGAACTTTGCATTATTTATCGTCTGTGATAAGAAACTTACGACTGTTTTACATGTTTAAGGGAAATAATTCTAGTATACATTTTTCTACATTTTTATACATTTTATATAAGATTTATACATTTCAAAATGAATGCAGTTATTCAGATTAAACATATATACACGAAGAGAGGTTGACAGTAACTTCGAAGTTTTCGCCGGATGTTGTTCACCATACTATCCGAAAAAACTAGAAGCACCAAAATCTAAGTTGCTGTCACCCCCTCCTCAGTCTTTTAAAAGTTAAAATAAATGTGTGCTATACTAAACGCATTGAAAAATTCTTTAGTAGAAAGTTATAGTGCTTTTAGTATAATTCGAATAAAAGACAAAAAAAGTGTATACATATGTATATGTATATGTATGTATATGTATATGTATGTATACACACATATATATATAATACATACATATATACATATATATATATATATATATATATTTCGTATGTGTATTTCGTGTGCAAGATTCTTGATGTGGATACGTGTGTTGAAAGAAATACAATTAAACCTTGGGAGAGGCATTATATATATATATATACATATATACATATATATACATATAGGCGCAGGAGTGTCTGTGTGCTAAGTAACTTGCTTACCAACCACATGGTTGTGGGTTAAGTCCCACTGCGTTGCACCTTGGGTTAGTGTCTTCTGCTATAGCCTCGGGGTGACATAAGCCTTGTGAGTGGATTTGCTAGACGGAAACTGAAAGAAACCTGTCGTATATATGTATATGTATATGTATATATATGTGTGTGTATGTTTGTGTGTCTGTGTTTGTCCGCCCGTACATCGCTTGACAACCGATGCTGGTGTGTTTACGTCCCCGTATCTTTGGCAAAAGAAACCGATAGAATAAGTACTAGGCTGACAAAGAATAAGTCCTGGAGTCGATTTGCTCGACTGAAGGCGGTGCTCCAGCATGGCCGAAATCAAATGACTGAAACAAGTAGTAAAGAGAGTAAAGAATATATATATATGTATATACATATATACATCTATGTATACATATTTGTGTATATACATACATACACTCATACACACACACACGCACTCACACGCTCATATATATATATATATATATATATATATATATATATATATATATATATATATATATATATATATATATATATGTATGTATGTATATATATATACGTACTTATAGCATGATTCAGTGTTAGTCGGAATGACAACTTTAACATGAGAGTTCTCTATGACCAACAAGATTTTAAAAAAATAAAATTCATTTAACGATGAATCACTGTTTACTAAAATTTCTTGTATCTTTTAATTTTTCTTCTTTTATTTCTTTCCATACTGTAGAAACTGATTTAGCATTTCTGCACGAACGACGAATTACATCCTGCTTAAGGTTAAAACAGACGCAAAGAAAACGTAAAATCTGACAAAATACGATTGTTGTAATTTCTGCTTAAAGTTGCTGGCGAAATCATTTTTCAATAGCTTTTAAACTGAAAAATTTTGAAAGATTTACTGCGAAAAACAATTTCCACGCGGAGAAAATTTAAGAAATTACTATAATCGAACGAGAATAATCTGGTATTAACATAGTAGGCGTTTCTGAGATTCTGTAAAGTAAATACTATGGCATTATGTACAAACACTGAACTTGAGTGAAAGCAAGTAGTTACGGGAGAGATGTTTTGTGTTACGTTACAAATGGAGGTGATTATAAACGGCTGCTTAAAAGACAGTTCTGTTCGCATTAGTATACAAAGAAAATACGTGAAAAATATGAAATACAACGTATACGCGTATTTATCTTCACGTGTCTATGAGCGCTTATTTGTTTTTCCGTGTGAATGCGTGTATGTGTGTGCAAAATGAAACAAAGATGTACTCACTTCAATCCTTTGTACGATACACTGAGGACGTATTTATTCAAATACGGAAACCACACATTCCCAATGTTAGAATGTTCTTTTGTTCCGACAGCGTAATTGTACATACGATTTCTGGATATCTTAGATTTACACATCTGCAAAAAGAAATGTAATGCTTGCTTATAATATTACATAATTATATAGAATTGTATATACATTAATACATTGAAAATAACATTTCAGCCTCAGAAGAGAAACGTGGTTATTATATATTTATTTTATATGAAGTAATTTATATTTATGAAATTGCATGTAAGATGGAAGTTTATTGGTTTCAAATTTTGGCACACGGCAGCAAATTTTAGGGAAGGGACAAGTTGATTATAACAACGCGCGTTATCCGCTGGTACTTATTCTATAGGCCCCGAAAAGATGAAAGCCAAAGTCGAATTTGATCTCAGAACATAAAGACGGACGAAATAACGCTAAGCATTTTACCAATACAAAATAGAAGTATAATGTTTCGAAAACAAACCGCCATGGTATAATGGACAAACATGACAGTCATTAAGTAGAAATATGTTTATTCTCGTTGATATAACTAGCATAAACATCAAATTATAGAGCTTACAGTGCGTGATGTCCACTTATACACAGCCATAAGTAATTCTTTTCAACCTGGTCGTTTAGACAGTTTGAGCTGCAAACCCAGCACCATGAATTATAGAATACAAGACAACGATTCTTTCTTGGCCAAAGCGCCCAAGAAAGTAAATGAAAAAGAAATAGTAATTTCATTATCCTATGACTGATATACTTTATATATATACGTATATTATATGTAATATAATATACATATAATATACATGTATATTATATGTACATTATATGTACATTATATGTGTATTAGGAAAGTTCTTACCCATATTTGACAGTACTTATATCTAAATCGCTCATGTTCGCTACCTCATTTCTAATTTCCTACTGTGGTTAAGCATAATTAGCTATAATTAGATCTTACTCATAATTAATCTTACCTTATTTAATAATGTATAAAGCTGTATCCAGATACTCTAGAGCCTAGATCAATGCAATTGAATAATTCTCGACCGTATTAACCATAGCTTAATTCAACCTTAATGATAGATAATATATTGAAACATATTCACACATTCTGCAATCTGCGAAAATACTTATTTTCCCATTGGTGTTAACACCTTAAAATTAAATAGTTCGTATGTGTTAACTATTCGTAATTTACACTTGGATATTGAACATAGCCTAATAACGTTTAAACTTTATCACTGTAAATATATAATTCCTTAGCTCCGCTAACAATAATTTGATTTCACCATAGATATATATAATATATTAGGTCTTTTAGACGTTTGCTCTTTATAAAATATTTCTCACCTGTTAAGGTTTGACATCCCAGACTATCATATTTAATACCCCAACAAGACCATGTGCTCCAAGCCTTTAAATTGTTGAGTGTTTGAAGACATAACACACGTCATAATAATGTACCTAGCCACGCGTGCTTTCATAGTTAGAAACTTTTAGTTCCTCTTAGTATCAAATTATATTTATCTCTCACAAGATGGGATAGATTTTTTTGTTAATCTTAACTTTACAGAACAGTAAACTATATAAATATATATACATATATATATATATCATATATATATATACATATATATACATGTATATATGTATGTATAATATAGGCATATGCATGTATATATATATATATATATATATACACACACGCTCGCACGCATACACACACATATACACATATATTTACATGCTATAGAATTGATTTAAAGTCGAAAACAATTTCTTTGGAAATTTGATGCCGTATAAATTTAATGATAATGGATCTAATGTGAATATTTCAAACAAAATCAATAATCTGATTATATTCGATAGCAATGAAATTAGAATTAAGCTTGTAAACCAAAATTAATACTTATATACTCTAAACAACGTGCCCTCTTTACTAGTGGACGGACTCTTTTTCAAGCAAGACGATTTTGAAAGATTTAAGATCGAAAATCTTTTGCGTTTTATATTATATAAAAATGTCACGGTTACCGTTTTGGCTATTTGATTAATAATCGCTGGATCAATGTATTAATCTACAAAAAAGAAATCAAGTATTTCTTTACTGGGAAACCTAAATCAGAGACCACTTCACATGTCAATCCAGAAAGTGGCGTATATATTTCCTTTGATTTTTATTTATACTTTTGGTTGTTTTTCCTTTTCTTTTTTTTTCTCTATCTTTTATTTTGGTAGTGCGGTAGATTGTCTGATTGATTAATGTTTTTTGTTGTTACTGTTGTTTCAATCGCATTGAGAGAAATAACTTCAGAGATATATATACATAACAGATACATGATAAAGTAAAAGAACATCTTAGATCAACTCTTAAGTCTCTATGGCTTTAGAACTTAAATCTTACGATCTCTATTACAGCTATAGGAGAGAGTTTGTAGATTTTAAACAATATTGAGCAATTTGAAATAGACAGAATATAGACAGTGGGAGAGTAGTAGTGAGAGAGAGCGAGAAGGGAGGAGGGAAAAACAATGAAAAGACAGAAAGAAAGGCTTAATGAATAAAGGAGAAAAAAGAGATATAATGTTAGGATTCCTTTAGTTTCAATTGCTTTTTTTTTTCAAATTACACCGATTAATTAATTTCAGTAACTTATTTCGTTTTGCATATGCTATCTTTTTACAGCACCTCTTCTACGCTATTTTGCACTTACTGTATGATTCTGTATTAACTACTTCCTCAGCTACTGTTAAATCTATCCGTCATTAACAAGAACCAATTAAAACTAAAGCACACCTGCATATATTCCTTGTACTTGTATATGAAGAAAATAATTCCTTTAGTCATTGATTTGATTCTAGCTTTTCCTCACCGCATAATAATCTCTAAATAAAATTTGCATCATCCCATTAATAAAGATGACTAGTAACAACAGGAAATAAGTAGCGAAAACACATATTTCTCGGTTCTACACATGTTTTGAGCTACAAACATGGCACACAAACTGAAAGAAAAAAACGTATATATATATAGATATATATATATATATATAAATATATATGGCCCTAAAAGAGCTGTTGTTCTTTTTGTATAAGGTACTACGTTCTTGTCTTGAAGTTGATATCAAATGTTACAAAGCATTTTTGAGATAGAAGTAATTTCCTGATGCGTGGTTTAAGGACTTTTATGTATTCATTTGATGTGTGATAGAGAATGTGCCCTACGCCAAATGATGTAGGCAGTTATAATGAGACCTCAAAAGGGTAGGAAATTGATTAAGGCTATTCAATATTTTAAATCTACGCAAATTGGTCGCTCGAATTCTCTTAAGCTGCTGGGTGGGTTGCTTACATAAAGAGATTGAATGCGTATTTTACTGAGATAGGTCAAGTGATGTAGACAATTCTGATGAGACCGCAATAACGGTTGAAAATCGATTAAGGCCCTTCGTCATTTTTTTCAATAATCAGAGAAATAGCTCAATGTTTGTATGGCTACTGCCTAGGTTAACGAATATTTCTCTTGAAAAAGCGAAGTATTTAGAATTTTACGCATAATATATTAAAACTGTGATCAGTTATACAGGAATGTGGTTCATTACAAGGCAACATTCTTCATCTTTATAGTTCCAATTTACATTTCTATGCAATGAATATCAATAAATAAACGCTTCTTATTTTAATGACAAACACAATGTACAATAAAACAGCATACGAATAATTAAAAATCAAAGATGAACCAAAATTTAACTACTTGCACAGTTTCCAAGCTATTCTGTGATTAAATTAATATCAAGATTTTAAGGGCAAATCGAAAGTTGGTTGGGGTGACTAAAACTGTATGTTATCAGTCTAAATTCATTACATCAGTTGTTTCTAAATATATTCAAATTTTCCATTTCTGCCAGCAAGGACAGAAATGGAATCTACAAAAGAAAATATCAAACATATTGTAAACAAATTGCATATAATTGAGTCGATAGATTAACAACTAATCCTCCGTTAAAAGTGGACGCTTTATATGTTTAGAGCAGTTTCATGCACTAGTGTAGCTGGGGTGGGGAGGTAGGGGCAGTCCACCCCCGGCCGGCACTCTCACAGGGGCGGCACTCTCAAAGGGGCGGCACTCTAACAGGGGCGGCACTCTCACAGGGGCGG
>NC_068992.1:16840135-16851994 GCF_001194135.2 Octopus bimaculoides
TTTTTTTTTGGGGGGGGGGGTGTCCAGGGTCTGCAAACGGAAGGGCCGCCTCGTGCAGCGCACACTCTAGATACGCCAGTGGAGTCATGAAGAGTCACTGATTAAGATACTTAGCTATCAAATCTGGATGTAGAGAGAGGGACAGAGAGAATGAAGAAAAAGAAAGAGGAGGAGGGGAGTGGAAGAAGGAGAAGGGACAGAATACGCTGATCAATATACCAGTGCCATAACAGACACAATGTTGAATAATTTAGTTCGTTGTTGCTTTCTCTTATCGATTTTGAACTGCGAGAATTTAACAAGAAATAAATCATACAAGTTTACCATCAGTCAGTGAAACAGTGAAATTCACAGACACTGGAATAGCTCAATATTTCAATAAACTAAAGAAATTCTTGATATTTCAAAGTTCATAATAACAATTTCTATATCCTTTACATATAACTATTTATTATAAACACGGATTGCCGAAAGCAACCAAGTCTTTCTATTTATCCTGTTTTCGAAATATTCTGACTTCCAACACAACTCGGTACCAACAGCGGTTGGACCACCACCATTCATCACCAGCACCACCAACAACATCATGATTATCGTCACAAAATTAACAATAATAATAATAAACATTTCTGTAATAGGCATCAGGCCTGGAATTTGGAGGGGGAGGATGTTAGTCGCTTATATCGATCCCAGTGTTTCCCTGGCATTTAATATTTCGACCCCGAAAGGATGAAAGGCAAAGTTGACCTCGGCGGAATTTGAACTGACCTTATCCAGTTGAGCATGTCCCATTGTGGCTGACGATATGTGCATCTCTGATCACGAGCAGAAGTAGTGGGGAAGCATCATAGCCATGTGTTGAGAGGAATTCTTTGGGATTTGAGTAATTCACCTCTGGAAACATGGGTGTTTTCTTCAACATCCTTAAACAACCGTTATCCAGGGACATTTACAGCGGGATGGACTACTCGATCTCAAAAGGATTCTAACTGGGCCCCACCTGCAAGGTCAGGTGCTGTTAATATTGATATGAGATCACTATGTCGCGCACATATGGTTGTGATGCATGTGCCTGGGGTACCCTTATCAGACGGGTAGTCATGATGGGTATAATGGGCTTCATATATTTGTACCCCAGTGTCACTTTGATGGTATGCACTACTCTCTCATTCAATAACAACAACAACAATAGAGACCGCAACAGCAGCAGCAGCAGTAGTAGTAGTTGTTGTTATTGCTGTTGTTGATGTTTTTGTTGTTCCTTTTGTTGCTGTTGTTGTTCTTGTTCTTGCTTGTTGTTGTTGTTGTTTCTAAAATAGGCAAAATCCTATATTGTACATTTATACATTAAGTGCGAAGGGTGTTGGTCATTTAAGTGGACTCCAGTACTAGGCTTGTTCTTTATTTTAGTACGATTCCAGAAAGGCGAAGGAAAATACTGACTGCTCATAGAATAAGCCACTCAAAACATCGCCAAATTTGAACGGTATTTACCACAAATACAATGCGATTGGGATCTTATACAACTAAAATGTATAGCAAATAATCACCTCTTCCAGAATCATGGGAAATTCATGCAAAAAGTTACCGGAACTGGAAGAAGCTCGTCGTGTGTGTGTGTGTGTGTGTGTGTTTCTTTGTGTATGTGTCTGTTCCCAACCCACCACCACCGCTTGACAACCAGTGTTTGTGTGTTTGTTTCCCTGTAACCTTGTGGTTCGGCAGACTAGGTCCGATAGGCTAAGTACCAGGCTTTAAAAAATGAAGCACTGGTGTCGATTCATTTGACTAAAATTTCAAGGTGGCGCCCCCAGCATGGCCACAGTCTAATGAGAGATAACAGATAAAAGACTTTAAAAAAGAAGATGAAAACACTATTTTGTGTCTTTAAGGATTTTAATAAATACCAAACCGAGGCTGCATTAACAGGTTGATATGAAAGAAAAGCGAGAATCAATGACAGAAAAACGTGGAAGAGCTAAAATCTGAACGGAAATCGGGACTAGAGAATACTTTGGTGAAACAAACGTAGGAAAAGCCTCTACATGGCTAATTGTTTGATATAATGAAAATATAAAGGAAAATAGCCAACGCTTAATGAGAAACGCAGACCTGAAATGAGTAAATTAATTATTCATGATTGCAGTACATTACAAAGCCTCCTTACCAGGCACCAGCAAAAGTATATAATGAAGCAGAATATGTGGATATGCAAGGCGGTGATCTGGCAGAAACGTCAGCACGCCGGGCGAAATGCTTAGCGATATTTCGTCTGTCTTAATGTTCTGTGTTCAAATTCCGCCGAGGTCGACTTTGCACTTCATCCTTTCGGTAGAGATAAATTAAATACCAGTTGCTTACTGGGATCGATCTAATCGACTGGCTCCCTTCTCCAAAATTTCGGGCCTTGTGTGTAGAGAAGAAATGAATATGTGGATATGCGATAGAAACAATTTGCTCCGTTATATCTGGTTGGCCCCTCTTGACCAAAAAAGGAATACATTCACACCCATGGCAGTATTAGCACTTACATTTCGTGGAATTTATTCCAACACTTTTAAATATAATGGCTTCTACTATTTCTTTCGCGTATTTTGACCTTGTCAATCAGCTCATCAACCCACGGAAATTTACTGAAAACGAATTTCATTATTACTCTGAGAACATTTATACAACAATTGCTGAAGCCACGTAATTAGCACCTTAGCCTTGCAAGTATGGCAACCTCTTAGTTATGGCTTCTGATATGAAGCTTTTAAAATACTTCTGGGCAAATAATGTGTGCTGAATATAACCGAAAGTGGTAGCGTATAATATTCTACTGGACAATATTATGTAGTGTATAATCTGTTGTACACTATATTGCAGCTAGTGCTAAAACATTCTTCGAATAACAACAGCAATTCTTCGCCGACAGTTATGGATACTAAGGCTAAGGGCAAAAAAATGTTATTATATTTTTTTTATGTCTTTTCAGTAGGCTTCAGGTTTTAGTGCCGTAAGCGATTAGGATCTTGTTCAAAACGGGGGCACCAGTTTTCATTTATGTTTCATGTAGTGTTTTTGGTACCGAAAGACTTTCAAACTTCGTATACTTATCTATTTTGTGTTATAGAACAGAAAAAAATTTTTGTATTCGAATTTATTTCATGTAAAAAATTGTCTTATTTCGATAATTTCAACCAATCACTGACAAGTGTTCAGCTGTTTACACTTACTCCTTTGGCAGTTTTAAGCGGTGTAAAGCGTATTTAATCTCCATTACTTCTGACATTTTGCAGAGAGGCAACACACGTGTGTTCGTTTTCCCTAACCCTAACCCTCAGTCCTTATGGGTAGGGATGTAAGAATCACGTAAACTACCAGTTCATAATTTGTTTATTCTACAGTTTGGACAGCCTTAAATGGAAGATGATAAACGTTCATGTAGAAGACGAAATTCGCTTCGAGAATTGAACTCAAATTACAAATGCTGATATGATGCAAAAGTCATTATTATTCATAAACAAATTTGAAGATATAGAACCAAAATGACTACTTTGAGAATCGATTGTAAACTTCTTTCAGTTTTTCCTACTAATGTTCCCTTAGGGATGTAGTAATGCTTTCATTATTAGTGGTTGATATCGCCGATGTCATATATAGCCAACTCGAGAAAGAACCAAGCAGAGCAAAGGACATTTAAACGCAAAATGGTGTGGAGTAGCTGATATGTATACGTTGATACGGTTCACGTGATGTTTGACCATTATTTCATCAGTGGCATCATAGAGGGATTGTTGAACTGGACATTAACTAACTGACCCATTTCTGGCTGGTTGCATTTCCGGCCATTCGCACAAACTGTAAATCATTTGTTACACCCATGATCAGCGGACACTTATTTTGTGATAGCTTCAGACTTATTACATTACATCAAGAGAATGGAAGTTGAAAATGAGTAGAATTTCCTTACAATTAATTACATTAGGCTTCATATAATGTTTACTTGAATGATCGTCTGCAAAGATCGAAACTACGATCTTTAGCAATGCAAATGACAGAAAATTTACGCAAATTGGGAATAAGAAACAAAATTGAAAACTTTTCAAAAAGTGTTCATCTGTTGGACATACACACACACACAAACACACACACACACACACACACACATACACACACACACACACACACACACACACACACACACACACACACACACACACACACAAACACACTCACTCGCACTTTCACAAGTGGCATAATAAGAAAGTTTAATAACACTTACTGCTGATATAAAATACATCAAACAACCTTGTACGTTGATACAAATTCTCTAATTTAATTCTTTATGAGATCCGAGTGGTAAAATCAAACAATCAAATTAAATTAAAAACGTATGTATTATTGTGTTGCATATTTAACGAGTCATTGTGTATAAAAATCATTAAGTATGATTACGTCCATCTTGTCAAGGGTCATCAGAAGCACCGAAGTTTCCTGCCTGTGTGCTTCCCTCTCATGTTCACCTCCAACTTGACCTTGGTTTTGATATCACATCTATCTTAATAAATGAGTGGCAAGCATCTTATGAAATAACGATTCGACAAAGTTTACGGTATCAATGAGAATATAACGGTGCCAACTCGAGATTTAGTACGACTCCTGACACTAGAATTTGATTCTCAAATCTTATAAACACCAACCAGTTTTATGTCGATTAAACACAAACACACGCAACAGCAGTTTGTATTTATATTCTCGTTCTGTTTTTGTTTCTTTTCTTGTTTCTTCCTCTCTATCTTTCGTTGTTTCTTTGTTTCTTTCTCTCTCTCTCTCTCTCTCTCTCTCTCTCTCTCTCTTTCTTTCTTTCTCTCCGTTTCTCTACGTCTGTGATATTGGCAGTTTCCTGATTGCACCTATATTCATACAAACATAGATACATATATACGCGTACGGGAAAACCTTTTTTTCAGTCGAGGGCTTATATGCCCCATTATTAGACTATTTTCGTTAGTCATTGCGCGGTGATAGCTATAAGCTTTAAGCTTATAAAATACTAATAGGAATAATGGTCGAAAGTGTCGCTTGGGTAAAACAGTTAACTTAGAGAACTTATTTATAGTTTGTCTTCGATCATGAAGTCAGCTGTAGTGGATAGAACTGATGTCCTGACTTTTCAGGAAACGAATTGCTCTTATCTATTCAATGCACAGAAAGAGACCAAGCGATTAATGCTAGACAGGTATGTGTTACATGATATTATTTGAAAGGATATAGCGAGATAATATTCAAATATTTTCTATTGATTCTGAAATCTGAAAAACCAATTTGATCTCGTTATTATTTGGACGTCGGATAAATTTAAATATCACCTTCGTATTTACTCCAATACTCGTCAGTTCTTATCACACCCAGCAGCCTAGGATTATATCCACGCTATTATGTAATCTGGAAAACACAAACTTGACTGATTACACATTATTCAAAGCCTACAATGTATCTACGCGCGTGCGTGTATCCGTCCGTGCGTGATCGCTTTCGAATTGATTTTCACAAGGAATTTGCGAATTTCTTTTTTTATTTATACGAACGAGAGCATAAAGGTATTTACATCAAATGCCATGTGTTAAAGACGTATTGTCTTGACAAATAAAACAAGGATTAGGGAGACAATCTTTAGGATAGAATACATCAAGTTTATTTGCCATCTTCAAGAAACGAAAGGTAAAAAAAATACAAACGTTTATTTCTATGAAAGTTTAGTGCATTTTTAATTTTTTTTCCTTGGAATAGTCATCTTTTATTCTAGAATTTCATTTTCGGCGTGGTAGTTTCACAAAGTTTACTGAATCAAGAACTTATTATTCAATAGTGTGTATGCAAGAATAAGAATATTAAAAATACTGTTCCCTCTCTAACAAAGAACGAAATATATATATGTGTGTGTTTGTGTGTTTGTCTGTGTTAAATAAAATGAGACAACAAAGCCAAGGCAGTTGCAAATTTCTAGGATATTTATAAAGAGAAAGGTAGTCTTACAGCTGTTTCAAGGATATGATGGATAACCCTTCATCAGAGACGATAGGAGAGAGTTAAATAGAGTTAAATAGTTAAGTCTATTGTAGACTTCAATATAAGAAAATCATTTTGGAAAGGGAGAGATATAGGTAGTATAAATAGAAATAAGATAAAGATTTTACAGTTACAGTTGTTACAGTTGCAATTCGATTATCCGAGGAAAATGCTGTGTAGATTGGGTACACAGGCCTCTTGTCTATGGTATGTAAATTCCGATAGGAGTTCATATTTTGTCATTACATATGGATAGTGTGGAGACATTAATTCTATATGCTGCTCATTCGAACGGGTCTTGTAGTGTGAATGAAATTTGACAGAAGTATTGGTAGGAATAGGTAGATAGAGAGAAGAGAATAGATATGTATGCTAGAAGGAGGATAAAGGTATTGGACAAAAGGAATAGTGGAGGAAAGAAAGAAAGAAAGAAAGTAAGAAAGAAAGAAAGAAAGAAAGATGAAAGAAAGAAAAGAGGAAAGAAAGAAATAAAGAAAATGCAAAATGGACTACTAGATGGTGGTCAAGATATTGTGAGGGTGTGGTGAACGGAGTGTTGTCAGTAGATAAAAAGGAATAGGGGAGGGGTAGAAGGAAGAGATAAGAATGTAAGGAAGGAATATGTGTGCGAAGTGGGAGGTAGGCTGATATGTTTGAAAGACAATAACCTGGAGAGATGGGTAAAGAAAATGGTACGGCGGCTTCTACCTCATGAGCTTTCCTCAAAATTAATTTCACCAAGACTGCGAGAGTGGATAAGGCATAAATCATGTAATTTTCCACTATACCTCCAATAATCCACACAGTATTATAACATTGTTAAACGCAAAAATAATAATAATAATAATAATAATATTAATAATAATAACAAAACAAGAAAGCAACCCTTGAATATTTTTGTTGCTCTACAAATCTTTTCAGGAAGATATGGCTATCCGAATACGGGGCAATATTTTTAATCTTAATTATCGATACCAGTTCTGGCCACTTATTAAAGACACCCAAACCAAACACCGTGAATTGTTCCAATCTAAAACACAGCCATATTAAAGAATACAAATACAAAATCTTACTGCCAAAAAGACCGAAAATAATAATAAAATAGATTTACTTTATTAACACTAATCCTATTTCTATTTATTTTATTCTGATTCCAATATCAACGTTACTTCAGTTATCTTCACGGGTATTTTTACGGTTGGAAAGATATTAACAATTGCACATTGTATTCCATCGATCCTAAACTTCGGTATTAATCAACATATTCCTCTGTGTCTTGACACTCGACAATTAGCCATGAAAATGGTCGTTTATGCGTTAAATGAGATAGATAGATTTTTTTTCTTTCATTACTATTGCACGTATTAGAAAGCAGGAAGCAGACAAAAGTAATCGGGAGAGTAAACATACTGATCTAAACGTATTAAACATTATTTAGCTTCTTTTCTGGAAATGTTCAGTTCTAATTTTTGAGGTTATTGCTTCAGAAGTGTATAAAATACATAACAGAAATATACAGAAGCTCAATTCTGTCGATTATATAAATTAATCGCGTACGAAAATAAAAACTTAAAGAGAAATAAATCCCAGCTTATATTTTGACAGGAAAAAAATATATATTGTAACGTATAAAATATTATTTCCTGCTTCAGAATGTAAACAATATTCCTGGTGATTAACGGTATGTAAAGATGATCATGACAACTATTAATAAATTTTTATATTCTCAACATACCTTAAAAGTAATATAACGTTTATTATGCGGATACAGTCAATATATCTCTATGTCACATATTATATCACTACTTATTACTGGTTAGCAATTTCAATTTATGAGATTTCGTTTGAGAACATTAAATGTTTACAGTTTGATGTGCGGGTGCAAGTATGTGTGCATGGAATGTGCGCGTGCGTATGTGCATACGCTTGTTTGTGTATAATGTATGTAAGCTGATATGATCATAGATGGAGGTTACATTCTTCTGCAAGTGGTTTTTAAACTTTCATCGTTTAGTCAATTCCAGACGTTAATTTTAACCCTATCAGAAAATAAATCATTAATTCTATGTTGCTATACAAAATAAAACTATATCTCCTGTGCCCAGATATTAAAATACCAAGATATTAAAATACATCAATCTTTCAATATCCGATAACCTTGATATTACTATGACGGCGAGGTACACGGAATTGTAACTTTACTGCCAACGATCAAATTCACTTTCTAGCTTTCAGTTAACGTAGATTTAATTTATACTATTGTCTTCCCTGTTTTACTTGACGGAGGAGACAATAACCATAGACATAATCCTTTCTACTAAAGGCACAAGGCCTGAAATTTGGTGGGAGGAAATTAGTCGATTACATCGACCTCGGTCTTTCACAGGTACGTAATTTATCGACTCCAAAAGAATGAAATGTAAATTTGACCTCGGCGGAATTTGAGCTCAGAACGTAGCGACAGACGAAATACCTCTAATCAATTTAGTTCAGCTTGTTAACGATTCTGCCAGCTCGACGCTTGGTAACCATATTCCTAATCTTTTCTACTCTAGAGGGGTGGGGGTGGCCAGATGATTAGATCGACCTCAGTACGCAACTGGTACTTAATTTATCGACCCCGAAAGGATGAAAGGCAAAGTCGACCTCGGCGGAATTTGAACTCAGAACGTAACGGCAGACGAAATACCGCTAAGCATTTCGCCCGACGTGGTAACGTTTCTCCGAGCACGATGCTTGTTAATCATATTCATAATGATCCATTTGTTCTCATTACACGGGGGCTTTTTTTTTTATGATTGCACCCAATAACTAACTACTGCATTTTTTTCGTTATATAATATACCAGGTAATTGCTTCTGTATTATATCGATTAATTATTCTAAATTAACTTGTCATCATTCAATATAAAATACATTGTTGATTTATTGTTCCTTACTTTATGCAATATTGCTAATCTTATCTCTTGTCTTTGTAATTTTATTAAACTACGAGTTACCAAATTCGTTCCCCCTGTACAAATCGAGGGGTTGTTTTATTCTAATCAGCTATGAACGAAAGATATTTTGGGGATTTTCCAGGCGTAACCACTCCGACCGTAACTTTTGCGTCTGAATTAAAGTGAATAAGATCTGGATTTCTCTTTTTAAGATAATAATATGCGAAATAAATTACATTTAGATGTATGTTTTAACAGTTTGGATGGCCAGATGTCGACTTTTTAAGTAAATTACTCCGCACTTCTTGAGTCCAAATTCCATTCTAATATCGGTACTAAAACAGTGAAGCATGTTCACCAAGGAACTCACTTGTGTCTCATCTTTGCCAAACAGTTTCAAATCATACATGAAGAGGAGGTGGTTGATTGTTTGGGATTTTTCCTTTAATTGGTACCCCAGGTTCATTTGCCTGAGTACAAATATCAGGGGTATCATGCAGAGAACGGACAGCAACGGAGATAGGCTGTCACTCTGGAAAATCCCGCTTCTGATACCCAGGGTGCTCAAGTTTTTCCGTAAGATGTCAGTTCAGTTTTCCATCCCACCATATTTCCCTTCAGAACACACGTTACATTCCTCGCAATTCCAAACAGATTGAAGCACTCGATGATCCACGAAAGTATCATTATTATTATTACTATTATTATCTGGGATTTCTAAACTAAGAAATAGAATTATTCTAACCCTGATACGTAATGAAGTAGTTTATGTTTGTTCTAAAATTTTCTTAGAGTAAAAGACAATGACGTTCGACGCAGAATTTTCAGTCGGAATGTACAGGATCCGAATTGAGCATCATGTAGTATTTTTATCACCTGTTTTCTGATTATACCATATTAATGGGATCGATCATTAAAGAGTGTTATAGATAACCTGATATAAATCATTTTCGTGTTAAAAAGATGTTCAGCGACTATGCAAAAAAAAAAGAAGAAAAAATGGGGCCATAAAGTAAGATTAATGAAATTTTGTACAAAGTTTTCGTATCAGTAATATGTTATATTTTGATTTTATCTTTCGTTCTTGAAAGTTGTTCGTCTAAAACTTTGATCTCTCTTAGGAAATAGACAGATGTTTAATTTTGTTACAATTTCGTGAAAATATAACCTATGAAATTTTCAGAGATAAAATTCATGTTCACACCTAATCCATTACGGATGGTAATATTTCAATTTAATTATATATTTTCATTACTATATTTCTTTAACTTTCAGAATCGATAGGATGAGAAGTAAAGTACTTCTCCTAATTTCGATACAGCGCTCTACGTTTTGAGTTCAAATCTCGTCGGAGATATCAGGATAGATTTCCTTTCAAACTTCTTCAGAAGATTTACTAATGTTACGATTCGATTAATAGGTCATCACCCAAAATTTAGACCCTATGACTATGTCATGAACACCCGTCATGAAATCGTCTTTGTACGCAACAATGGAGTATGGGAGAGCATGAAAGTATGAAAGGATGAGATTCATAGTGAAAGCCTCGCTTTCATCCATGTTTCACCAAAGGAGTTTTCTCCCAGGGAACAATCAACGCATCCTTTTCATCAAGCATTTCTACCGAAGCGGCTCCTGAAGCCGGACGAGTGATATTAAGACGTAATATATATATGGAAGGGAGGTTAAAAATGCAATTTAGATTGTCAAAGATTGTCAAAAGTAAAGTGTAAAGCTCTGTATGAGCTGGTTATCACGAAGGTATTATAATACAGATATACATTCTTTGATAAAAATAAGAACATTTTTAAAAGAGTTTACAAGAAAATATTTAAGAAAGTAATCAGAAGGGGACTACAAAAAGTATTTTGAATTCAATAAAAATCAAGTATGTAAGATAGTATATATATACAGAGAAGGAGATATATTTAAGTATTCACAAAAAATTGTAGAGGAATAACTGACCTGTCTTTCTGGCAGTTTCTCTTGTGTAGCTCGATTGCTGTGCGTATATATGTGTGTGTGTGTGTGTGTGTGTGTGTGTGTGTGTGTGTGTGTGTGTGTGTACTGAGAATGGAGCATGTGGAGCAAGAAGACAAATAGACAGACAAACATACAGAGAGACAGACAGACAAACATACAGAGAGACAGACAGACAAACATACAGAGAGACAGACAGACAAACAGACAGACAAACAAACAGACAAACAGACAGACAAACAGACAGACAATTAGGTAGGTACGTACGTACGTACATAGATAGATAGATAGATAGATAGATAGATAGATAGATAGATAGATAGATAGGTGCGTATATGCGTGTATATGTACGCGTTTGTGTGTGCGTGCGTGTTTATATACTCAAAATACCGATTTATGAAAATATATGTCAAACATTTCAAGCAAAGAATTATATTCATTATCAAAAGATAGTAATATATAAGTGTGTCTTCATATATGCCTGTGTTGCACAGAGTATTTCTCTTTGTGCCTCAGTACAATAAGATTACAACTAGAAATAAAGAAATTGGTAGTATTTAAATACATTCCAAACACGTAAATTTTACATGCTGCATACTCATTACAAATTAATTACTACATTATTGCAATTCTTTGGAATTCAAGCTCTCGACTCGACTACAATTTCTGAGTACAAAATATATTTTTCATACAAATATTTAGATGAAACTTAGTTCGTATTAGTGATTACCTTGCAACAAATTCAAATACGATTTAAATACGTTTCTAATAAATTCAATATTTATTCAAAAATTATCGAATAAATTAAATATAATTAAAAAGACATCTTTTACACGTGAAAATTTGTTTTCAATATTAGTTTACACACACACACACACACACACACA
>NC_068992.1:16852406-16855074 GCF_001194135.2 Octopus bimaculoides
ATATATATATATATATACATACATACATATATATACATATGATGTTTAGGCATGTAAAATGTCGGCGGTGAAGTTGAATATATTTAAAATAGTCTACAGGAATATTAAACGATTTATTTCAAGCAGTTTGCAATAACTCCTTAAATAATTAATTTGCTAATTAAATCATGGAATAAAATCATGAATAAACTTTATAGCTAGCTGTATTACAACTATACATCGAAAATATTTCAGTTTAATATGTAAAGTTCGCTGGAAAATGGAGAATCTCTTTACCTTACAAAATACACATAAAATCATTTTAGAAAATTCTCCGGTTTTAACACACGACTGAATCGTTTCCATAATACAAGTATTTGACGAGAACAAGAAACGTAATTGGCATTTGACTAGTGGGTTGTTAAATCGCATGCGTTGTGGTTAGAGCGTCGGGCTCACAATCATGTGGTAGTCAGTTCGATTCCGGTACCGCACTGTGCGTTGTGGTCTGGCACAAGACATTTTATTTCACATTCCTCCAGTCCTCTTCACTATAGAAATGGGTTGCGCCATCACTCGTGTAAAGCTGTATCGGCTTTTGACTTCCCTTGGATAACGTCGGTGACATGAAGAGAGGAGGCTGGTGAGTATGGGCTACTTCTGGTCTTCCATAAACAACCTTGCTCGGACTAGGTTCCATTCTATAGTCATTCGTGACCAAAGGGATTCTTTATGAAGATAGGTTATTCCATAGATGCACAGCGCAAATTTTTGGCACAAAGTATGTTGACAGACGATAAAAAATAGTATTTGGTTGAAAGGATCCGAACGTCGAATATTTTACTTGATTGTCTGGTGCTAGATAGATTCAGATATTTGTTGTTTCGGTTTATTTCATACATAAAGTCTTCTGTTTTAATAAAGTCACTGTTTTAATTTCAGGCATAAGAAGGTAGAACGAGGAAACAAGAATCTTACATTTTAGACTTGTCTTTCGTCAGGTTTTTAGAACTATTACCTGGTACTTGTTTTCCTTTTAGCAGAGTCCACTCTTTCGCCCCACATTCAAGTTAGACGTGAGATATGAGGATATGATTCCTCCATCAGTCTCACACATTGTGGTTAAGTATATGCTAATTAAGTCATTATGAAAATTTGTGTTGTCCCCAAACTAATATTTAATTCTAACATTAGCGCCGGGGAACACATTTTGACATGAATCAGCTTAATAAAATCACCTTCAGGAAATGGCTGGTTGTTATATTATATTAGTCAGAAAGAAGAACCCCAGCAGGTTTTCAAATCTGGGCAGACATGTTGGCAACTGAATACCAGAGGCCATATCTTCCAATTTGCTGCTGAGCCGATGCTTCTCCGTATCGTTCGAAAATTCTATTGCATTTTCACTGAATTTTCTGGAAGCCGGAGTACTGTCACCATTTCACAATGAAACCAACACCACTCCCCACCCTGACAAATATGCAGAGCCATATGGTAAATATTTGAGAACAATAAAACTGTTCAGTCACTAAGAATGGTTGACAGATAGTCGATAAAAACGAGTCAAGCATTTGATGTTAATCCTATCCTAGAAACCAGTGGTAGATTTAAACTGCATTGGCAAAGAATGCAATTGGAAAATGATGATTTTTTTTTAAAATATACAATTGATCTCTATGCACCAACAAAGTATATATAGGAATAATTATCTTTTAACGATGGGAACTCGAAATAGATAAAGTTGTAAATGATAGTATGTAAAATTAGGTGAAATAACATTTTAGATAGAAAAAGTCGAAGGCTGCTCGAGTTGCAATGTTTTAAACAAAATTGTTTTAAATCTCTCGACGTAAACTATATATTTGAAGTAAGTATTTGTTCCCAGATCTATATAGTCATATAGAGACAACATTGAAGTCATTTCCTTCATATCTTGTCGCTTATCCATAGTTATGTTGTCCTGGGTTAGTTAATCACTAACAAAGCAATCATTAATCGTGACAACGTTACTAATGGTTACAATACAGTTCTCTTTCTTTCTATAAATACTTTCAGAAGTAACATATTTTTTTCCGTTTCAGAGTTAAATATCTTAACCATCATTTATCGGGCAATGTTAGTGACATAGCAAGGACTTCCGGCTTTTTATTTCGACAGGAAGTCAGTTAATGTACTCATTTAATGGAGACAAATACGAATGAGTTTGTAACAGAAAACGTGTTAATAATATGACTACTTACTACAATGTATCGGCATTTATCTCCCAAACTTCGTTCTGGATTTTGAGGTTGATTAAATAATATGCATGGATCAAAAGTGTAATTCCACTTATTGAATGTTGTTGAAAATCTAAAAATGGACAAAATATAAATAATATAATATAAAAGAAAAGAATATTAACGCAAGAATAAAACAATATTATTTTCTGCGTTCGATTCAGTTATCTCTAATATGTATTGAACAACACAATTTTGCCGTTTAATTTTTCATTAATTATACGTTTCTGTTGAGTAAAGCAAATATTTATAGGACTGCTCTAGTTGGTGTTATTGTCCAACAACAGATCTACATCGATTAATTACACTTTTGATCTAAATAAGCCTTTCTAGCGATGACTATCCTGTTTATTCATGGATATATATTATTCAATGCAGCCGTCCTTTCTTACTTGATAGAGTTGAATTAGAAA
>NC_068992.1:16855259-16857686 GCF_001194135.2 Octopus bimaculoides
CAGCACGTCGAATAAAATATTTGGTCGCATTTCTTCCCGCATTTTAAATCCTGATTTTAAATCCCGCCGAGATTAACTTTGCCCTTCATCCTTTCGGGGTCGATAAAACAAAGTACTGGAGTCGGCGTAATCGACTTGTACCCTCCCCTCAAAACTGCTGGCTTTGAACATTATAATGCACCTGTGTCCCATTCAGAGGAATATCGCGACCTTGTTCATGTATGTACCATGTAAACTGGGTAGCCAGTTTTATGGGTCCTAGCACCCAAGAAATGTCTTTTTTTTTTTTTAAATATACGCAAATGTTACAATTTTTTCAGCATGAAAACTTGACCGGAATAAATAGCATAATGTTTAATTAGGATTAATAATTTTTCTGTAATTATTCGTGAAATCTCGTTTTAGTGAATATAAGTTACTTCTCCTTCATTTGGATACAGAATTCAATATTTATCGCTTCGGGATCCGTTTAAACGTATTCGTTCAGAAAATCTCTACCATTGACACCGGTTTATGTTTTGTATTTAATTAGTATCTTAATAGTTTTCGATAATTGTACTTACTTTAGATTTCTAGCATGAAAGTAATTAATTAATGATGAAAGTGATGATGACGACAACGACGACGATGACGATGACGATGGTGATGATGATGATGATGAGTTTAAGTGTATGTAGTAATTTAGGTAGCGTTCACTGACTTAGAAAAATTCTAATTAATATTGGATCTTTGATAAATTGAAATCCTGGTTTGGCTACAGGGCATTATTTCATATTCGTTGGCGTCAATAAAGTTACATCTAAATGCCCTGAGTATGAAATTCGTAAACTAATTCCATATAACAACTAATTAATTTGAAGTATCGTGTCATCAGACAATTTATAGACGGGTCCTATTCACTTACCAGAACTAACCTCTTTCTACGTGCAAGCCGCTGTAATACTGCTCTCACTCCAAAGACAACGGAATTATAGTATCCATGCTGTCTATCAAATATCTGCATGTTTTCTTCATATTCACAGAGGCGCAGACGGGGCTGTGCGAACGTTTGCTTCCCAATCACATGGTTTCTTGGTTCAGTCCAATTGTGTCGCGCCTTGAGCAAGCATTTTCCAATAGAGATTCGGGCCGAACAATGACCTCGTAAGTGGGTTTGCTAGATGGTATTTGTATATTCCATTCGAAATTGGATATGAGTACCATCACTTGCATCTTGTACAGTTGAACAATTGTGAAGATATCTGCATATGAAACCACTGGTAGCCTTATTAATACACAAATAAAGAATATCTATGCACCAATGCACCGTTGTGCACACATTCTCACTCTCCTATACTAGCGTATACATACACACACACACACACATACACACACACTCACACACACACACACATACACACACACTCACACACACACACACACATATATATATGTATATATATATATTTATACATATATATATATGTACATGCATATGTATCCGTAAGTAGTCGTGTGTGTGCTTGTGTGTGCGTGTCTGTATGCATATGTATACGTACGTACACACACACACACACACACACACACACACACACATATATATATATATATATATATAAGTAATATATATATATATGCACATACATACAGACATACATCATACATACTGAATACATGTATGCGTTAGACATGGTGACGCGCGGTTTAGTGGTTGGAGTGTTGGATTCCTGATTATAATATTGTGGTTTCTATTTCTGAACTGGGTGATGCATTGTGTTTTCGAGAAAAACACTTCATTTCACGTTGTTCTAGCCCACTCGACGGGTAAAAATTAGTAAGCGTACGAGGGAACGGTGTCCCATCCTTTGGCCCGGGTGAGGGGTGTATGCACCACAGAAACAGTGATACCGTCTCTCTGAGCCTATATGACTCGGGAAAGATTTCGTTTTTAATGAAATAAACTGCTTGAAAGAAAGACTGTCAGTGACTTCGAAGTGCCGACTTAGTCGCCTTCGTCAGAGAATCTCTCGACGGCGTGAAAACTGAAGCATTGGGGTTTAATGACACCAAGTATGTATTGAGTAATCTTTCAGCTTAATGTAGAAGTGATTCTTTTCTACATGAGGAACAAGGCCCGAAATTTGGGCGGAGAGGGCTTGTCGATTAGATCGACACCAGTATGCAACTGGTACTTAATTTATCTACCCCGAAAGGATGAATATCAAAGTCGACGTCGGCGTAATTTGAACTCAGAACGTAAAGACCGACAAAATACGACTAAGTATTTCGCTTGGCGTGCTAACGTTTTAGCTAGCTCGCAGTCTAAATATAAAAACAAATATTACTACACACTCACACAAATATATGTATATATGTATGTATGTTTGTATGTATGTATGTATGTATGTATGTATGCATGGATGGATGGATGGATGGATGGATGGATGG
>NC_068992.1:16857899-16859118 GCF_001194135.2 Octopus bimaculoides
TGGGGATTTCGATCAAAAGGGATCGCGGAAAGAAAAAAAAACGCGGTGGCGGGCATCAATAGAGATCGTGTATCACAGTCGATGTAAAAAACGGGGAACAGATTAGGTTTATCCGTGGAGAGAAAAGCCTACGGAAAAGACCACGGTCACCTCAGGCTTTTTTTTTAAAGGTACATGAAAGTAAGTACCTTCTCTCTTTTTGTCTCTTTTTGTTACAAGAGATAGATAGATAGATAGATAGATAGATAGATAGATAGATAGATAGATAGATAGATAGATGCAGACAGATAGATAGATGCAGACAGACTAGATATGAAATAGTCAATAGAGATAATTCGGCTTAAACGTGCTCACTTAATGTGGTGAGGTACAAAACTGTCTCTCTAATGTGTGCAGTGATTGAAGTCAACGTTGTCGTGTCTTTACTATCTTCAGTAACTTCGAGTTTAATTTTTATGGATGTAATGCAAGGCTGGTAATGCAAGTCTGTAATGCAAGTCTGATAAAAAAAAAAGATACGAGTTCTGTGTATGCAGCATTGTAGGAAAGGATACTATAGTGAACATAACATTCCTTTTACCTCCAAGAAACTACAGCAAAAATCTCGCTAGCATACACCAGTATAAAAACACTTGAATAAAACGCTGACATAATGGGCAACAGTATGATCTGAAAACAAAAAAGAAACGAATGCAGAAGCAGAGAGCCAGATGTAGACCATTGAGGACGAACAAAGCTAAAATCTGACGCTAGTTTGTCTATGACTAAGCTGTTAAGGTCGAGATACCACAAGTGTTTCACATAAGAAACCAAGATTCTATTATGTACTGTAATGTAATCTAATTCAATTGTTTCTCATCTAGCAATTAGCCTACTAAAATAACAGACATCGATAAAGGAAGTGAATATCTGAGATTGAATGGCTCTTCTCTTCGAACTTTGTCGGTAAAATTATAGAGATCATCATTGTTATCAACTAACCGAATACAGCCCTGTGGATATTCTTTAAATTGCACCACACAGACATGCACACACATACACACACATACACACACACACACACACACGCGCGCATGCAAATACATACAGATTCTATATATCTATGGATGTATATATGAGTATGTATGAATAACGATACACACACACACACGCATCCGGACATATGCATGTGTGTGTGTGTGTGTGCGTTTAAATATATATATATATATATATATATATA
>NC_068992.1:16859400-16866917 GCF_001194135.2 Octopus bimaculoides
TATACTTGTATGTATACATATATGTATACTTCAATATACATAAAAATATACACACAAACCTAACTGTATGTATGTCTATTTATCAATATATAATATTTCGGTACATATGTATGCATGTATGTATGTATGTATGTATGTATGTACGTATGTATGTGTGTATAGATAGATAGATAGATAGATAGATAGATAGATAGATAGATAGATAGATAGATAGATAGATAGATAGACAGACAGACACATAGATAGATAGATAGATAGATAGATAGATAGATAGATAGATAGATAGATAGATAGATAGATACATCCGTCTCCAAAGTTTGCTATTTTGAGAAACATATCGATTTCTAACTCACTCTATAAGTATAGTAAAATATTGATTAATATATAGGTTTCACCGTCTGCATTGGAAATTCTTCAATAACACTTTGTTCTTGATGAAGTAAAAGCCTCTAAGTAAATTCTAAATATAAATATTTTATCTATTTTTTCCGGTTTTTTCGAGATTATTAGGCGCAGTTAATGCCTAAAGAGGTCGTTGAGTTTCCATGAAAGCATTTAAAATCAACTCTGTATTGGAATATAGACAACAGATTTCGAAAAGTGGAATATATTTTATATGAAGAACAGAGTGTTCTAACGTTTCCTTAAGATCCCTTCACTAGACTTCCTTTATTTGTCAGGATGTTTAAAACTCTTTTTCTACTTAGTTGGACACATTTTATTACTATTTTCCAAGGAGGATAACCCCTAATGTCCTAGTAATCAGATTAATAGCGTTACTGGGGCGATATGAATAATGATTTATGATACATAGTTCAGCCCCTCACATTCTGAATTCTATTTCCACTGACTTCAATTTTACCTTTCATCCTTCAAGCTTTCATAAGCACAATGCCATTCTAGGGCAGTGAACTGTTGGTAACAGGGTGTAAGAAATTTTCCTTCAGATATTTGTTCTGTCTCTTTGCGATCTGATTATAAATCTCACGATCGCATACTGGAGTGGAACGCCCTACTTGCCTTTTTATTTTACAGCAACACTTTATATTTTTAGTGATCCCAGCGGAGTCCCTCCATTGCATATATTCAGATCAACTTTCCATTTTCAAGACGTCTGCCATCCTCTAATGAATCATGGCCGCTGCTTTTTCCTTCTAATTTTTAATCCAGTCGTATTTATTACGTTTTCATTCACTTCTTTCGCTAATCAACAAAATAAGCACCATCGATATTGTGTGCTTCAATTAATCAACAATATACTGCAGGCATGTCAGTGTCATTAAAAAGCAAACCTTGCCACTACTTGCTTTCGGGTTTTGTCTCACTGCATGACAGCTTGGCCGAGTGCTTTCTACTCTATCTTTGAAGCGACTAATGCATAGTAAGTGAACTGGTAGCTGGAGACTGTGTAGAAGCCCATTGTATATATGTTTGTGTGTTATGTATACGTTCGTACTTATGTCTGTTTCCCCACCTCCACTTGACAACATAAGCTGGAAGTTTTCTAAAACCCTGTAACTTAGCAGTTCGTCACTACAAAGAGAATGAATAAGTAGCAGTCTTAGGAAATAAGTCCCGAGATTGATTTGTTCCACTTCGCCCTTTAGGGTGGTGCCCCATCATGGCTGCAGTACCATGGCTGAAACATGTTAAAGATAAAAGAAACAGCTGCATCTTGAAACATGTCACTATGATTTTATTAAGGAAATCCTGACTTCATGGCCTTCATATTAAACTTGTATTTCTTTTTAAATTAGTATTTAACGTTAATTTCATAATTACAGTATAAATCTTTTTAATCATTTTAAGATTTAAAGCGAATTGCAAATCGACTCTTGCGATTGGAAGTTCTTTTGTTAAGAGTACACATGTCACAGAAATTGCGCTAACAAAATGGAAGGTTGTCGAAAGCAGTTGTTATGTTCTACTTGCTAGATTTTAATTAACAGGTTTGTTTCTCTTCGTATATAAATATTGTAGATAGTATGGTAACGATCTTTTAACATACGCTATACACTGTGTAACAGGATAGCACTTCAGGAGTTAGCTGCCAGTTTACTTTTAATTAGACACTCTGATGAGATGTGCACGCACGGCATTCGTAACAGACTGGTGTCAATTATTGGTCAGCGAAGTAATTGCTCGCAGCAATGCTGTGTACATGCAAATGATTTACATTTAATGAGGAAATATTTTCTTTGTCTTTTATACGTTTACTAAGGTCTTTCAACTGTGTCTTTCTGTGTATTATTTGTGCAATAATTCAATGTATTCACACATTTTGCTGTTACGTCGTATAAAAAAGAGAAACTATATCTATTCGCATGAATTGCTACACTATAATTGACATTTTTTATCACTGCATGTATCATTTGATTCGGAACACATTTTGTATATAATCCATGATGTTTTCTATATTTTGATTACTACATGTGTGTGTGTGTGTGTGTGTGTGTGTGTGTGTGTGTGTGTGTGTGTGTGTGTGTGTGTGTGTGTGTGTGTGCGTGTGTGTGTGTATTTACTGTATTTATTCTACTTACCTTTCCAGTTAACATTAGTATCTACAAGAGCTTACGTTTTCACGGACAAATCATCTTCGTTGTTATAAAACTTGTTTTATACTTTTCCTCGAGGAAACATTCTCTCCATCCTCATCTCTTCAAACTATAGAATTACAGTATAAAGATTGAATGCAATAATTGCATGCATTCCTCTTGCTGTGATTACCTTATTTATTTGGTCATAAACCTTGCAAGACACAGGGTTAATCGAGTCTACAGGATATCGAATAACCAACAGAAGGTTCAGTGATTCTTAAATTTGACAGTATGTCCAATGAAATTATATCTGAATACCTGCGACTGTAATTTGGTAGAAATTATAATTAATCCCCGTGGTAAATTGGGAGTTTTGCAAGTCTCTTCTTAATTTGCAGTACCGCGATCAAATCCTCGCGTGATAATTGCGATAATGTTGAGATAAATGGCATTCAAGCCATGATTCTACCATCGTTTACAAGCATTTGGTATCCTATTATCTTATTTGTCCTTTCTAAATTTAATATAGCAGAATGTGTTTTAATAGAGACTTTTCTGCTATTTCTAGTAAATCTATAAAAGCCTATTTATCGTTACAATGGTTACTCTTCGTGTGGCTGTAAGCTGATGCTAAATCACCCCACCACTATGTTTGATTTATTAATGGAAATGATAGCCTAATGGTAGATTACAGTGATCGTGAAGTAATAAGTCAGGCGTTTGCCATGAAGTTTGTTCGTAAAGACACTCGAGAGCGGGCCTCTTGAGTTATAATACTTTACAATATGATGTTCATTCACATCAAAATGACCTCAGATAATTTACTTATAGTGAATCATTTGGATTGATCCTGTGCCAAAGCTTTTACCTATAAAATATGTTTCGGTTGTTTGCACAGTTGAGCTTCTTCAGAAATGAGCTTTTGTGCTTAAATTAAATACCACTTTTCTAACGCCATTGCCGAAAAAGTTTCTGAAGTAGATGAGCTTGAAGTGATTGAGCATAAATATCTTCCTCTTCAGAAAATGGCTTAGAACCGCTTAAAGAGAGAAATAAGGTGAAGTCAACAAAAGGTCACCTTTTCGTGAAAGTCGGTGTGAATGGGTCCAGTGAATGGGATTACTCTCAGCATATGCTAAGGAGAATGCATTTTCCTGTTGTAGTCAGAATAACCCTGGATCAACAAGGATTCTTGGATTGGCCCCAGGTTGAGGTTGACCTATTAGAGAGTTTTATGCGGAATATAGATGTAAATAAATGCATCACTACGGGTATGATTTTGGCTTCTATGTTCTACATTCGTGAAGTTTCCGACTGTATCTCTGAATATCAACTTCTTTGTGTTGCTTTTTATTACCTATAATGCACTGCACTGGGAAAGCAACATATATGACAATATTTTAATGCCTCTTACTCAACTAAAAGTATAGCTTATCGACGGCGATCTATAACGCTTTCTGATATTAAAATAGCGAAAGGTTTTTACAGATACGTTTTCTGACACCATGTCAGCCATATTGTGGTACTATTTCTGATCTCCTACGACAACATACGTTTTTCCAAACACTACTGAAGATATAATGACTCTTTATCATCACCCACTTTATACTGTTTCTGTGCAAGTAGTTTGCAGACAGTTACACATGAGATTCATTCTCCAGTTGTTCACTGCATAACGTATGATCGTCTAAGTTTTTCACCTATATATATATATATATATATATATATATGGGGGAACGTGTGTGTCAGTGTATGTGTATGCATAAGTATATATATATATATATATATATATATATATATACACATTCGATATTTACTCGTTCTCGTGGAATTGGTATACTCACATCTAAGTAGCAAATATTAAATTTTCAGTTTCAATCTTCAGATCACCCTTTCTTAACCGTACCCGCAAATGTTCAGTATTTTCTCTCTGCATACCTCTTTCAAATTCACTAAGGAGTGGCACGATTCAACTTTACTTTGCTTTTCCGTTATAATTCTTTTCTTCTTTAGGTTCTTCTCAAACTTTCTTCAACCACTTGTTGCTTGCCGCAATATATTACAGGAATAGGTTATTACAACTTATCAAATACCGTTGTAATTAGCCGCATTGACTGCCAGCATGTACATCTATGTTCACCAAACCAAGTCTTCCTTTGTATGTTCAAGTGGATCACACATCTGCTCGTAGACGCGGTTCTTTATACTCTACCGTCAACTTCCGAGTAATCCTCTCAATATTTCTAACCTCATATCAATCTAACTGAAGATTGAATTACTGTAGCATACCACAGTTACTGCCCAGGTATTTTTTACTACAACCAAGTTTCTTGAAATGCAGCTTGCTCTTCGATTACGTTTTTAACCTTGTCTGCATCGTTCCATCTAAAATATCTAATTGTAGTATGCCCACATACTTCAGATAGTTTCTTCTGACTCATCTGCAACTTCTCCAGGTTGTATCTGAATAATAGTTAAGATACAGACTACTTCTCTATCTTAACTATTTTTAAGCTAACTACAGCATATTCCGAGACATCAAACTCTACTTCAATAGTCACTATAGCACATCGTATTTACAATTCATTTTCAGTTAACAACAACCATAAATCTCTTGGTTTTCCTTCCCACATTTCTAATTAATCCCAATTCCATTAACAACATTGCCAATGATGTCAATGACAAGGCAAAATGTATGCGAGAAAAGAAGTCAAATTGGAAAATATCACTTGTTAATATGAATAGATCCGACACTTTTACGACCAGCGTATAGCTTTATCAGCCAATGTGGTAATTTTGATGTCACAAAAGTTGACACTATCTTTAGCTATGCCAAATCTAGACGAACACTTCAATAGCCATCAATGAGGTACCGCATCAAGGATTTTCTTCTAATCTATACATGTCATGCAGCCTTTGTATGACATATATAGACTAATTTTTCAGACAATTACGTATAATTGATTTATGAATTGCTAAGTGATCTTATCATGTTCTATATGACTTCAACATATGTGAGAACGCTTGCGAACATTACTGATAACATATAACCCGGAATATCTTATTACCCTCTAGAGGTTGCCGAAGACTTAACAAGCACTCTCATCAGGCTAAACTCGAGTGGATGATAGCCAGAAGTATAGCAAGAAAATAAAAGTTTGTCAAAGCAAGAGCATTGCAGAAATCAACCACCAATCAAGTACTGGCGTCGATAAAATCAGTTATTACCTCTCTCAAAATTTCTGAACTTTTACCTCTGTTATAAATTTTTACTAGAAATATTAGTGTAGTAAAGAAGATGTATTTACCGACACAAAGCGAAAGAACAGCAATGTATCCTATAAAGATTTTCGAAATAGCAGGAACTTTTAAAAAATTTCGTTTCTTAGCAGTATACATTAAGAAAAGATACGTAGAAAAGTGTTGCCATATTATAGCTTTTAAATATATTTTAGTTCCGAATTAAAAGCTTTGAATCATTGGCCGAGACGCAGCAATAACAATTTGTTCGATAGACATCATCATATCTTCATATTCAAAGATTCTCTGAAAACTGATGTGGCATACGTGATCAATGACAATGAACAAGTATAGCTCTATGTGGTCGAACGTCATGCAAAAAATGCGAGCCATATATATCTCCTATAAGATATAAGATAAGAAAAAGTACTTTATTTGGTAACATCTTCCTGGACTAAAAGGTATCTGTTTAAAATATAAGATTATCTTGAGTACAATGCCCTTTACACTTAGTGCTGTTCGAACTGACTTGACCCGGGTTAAACAGCAAACTGGAACTCACTGGCAAAAGCAGATAAGTAAGAAAAAGCAGACAAGATCATGCACTTGTGTAGAGACGTTAAGAATAACGAAAATACTGTTTATTTGAATGGAAGATGATAAAATCTCTGAAAGCATAGAGAGTAGAGTTTAATGCTAAAAATGTTTTAAAGAAATGGTCTTTCGAAAATTAAATATCTGTGGTATATCGTTTTCAAGGCTTGAAAATGTTACTTAGTAAACAATTACATTTTCAACCATTAGACTGTCATTCAGATAACTAGCATGTTCATAATCTAGCATATATTAGGTACATTACCACATGCAGATTGCATGCTCACGTATTTCAGCGAAAGTATAAACTATTTTCCATTGTAAAATGGTGCAGAAAATTGGGTGATTATACAGATACACGACTCGTTGTTAAATTCATTTTGACATTTACATTTTATCACAAAAGAATCTATTTACAAAGAGAAATTGAATAAAATTGACACATATGGCTTGAGTGCTATATCTTTCACAGTTTATTTCTATTACACTCGTTTAAAAGATCTGATAATTTTTTTTTTAGAGTAAAACATAAGTGGGTGTCGCGTTAAATGTATGTCTTCAGCTGCAGCTGTGAAAGTATTTATTTTATATTTTCAACACGGAAAGGCGATTTGAAAAAAAAAAAAAATATGCAAAACATGTCCTTAGATTTTGATCAGGAAATGAGATTAAATGAAACGAAACCAAAACTGTGAAATACATCTAGTGTATGCAAATGTATGTCGATGCCATTAAGAAATATGCTTCACGAAAACAGCGAGATTTGCTCTATGGTCATAAAAAAATGCAGAAAATTTGCTGCAAGGCATTTCTTCCGGGGTTTTAACAATTCTGCCTATCCAAAGCGCATTTTACTACTACTACTACTACTACTACTACATAGACCACAGTATTTTACTGAAGCGTATTTAATCGACCCCGAAATGACGAAAAATAAAGTCGGCCTCGCCGGCATTTGAACTCAGAATGTAATCAGTTCTACAATACGCACGAAGCCAGCATTTTTAAACGTCGATTACATACCCCTCAGTGGCAGCAGCAGATGCAGTAGTAGTAGTAGTAGTAGTAGTAGTAGTAGTAGTAGTAGTAGTAGTAGTAGTAGTAGTAGTAGTAGTAGTAGTAGTAGTAGTAGTAGTAGTAGTAGCA
>NC_068992.1:16866927-16871173 GCF_001194135.2 Octopus bimaculoides
GTGGTGGTGGTGGTGGTAGTAGTAGTAGTAGTAGTAGTGGTGGTGGTGGTGGTGGTAGTAGTAGTAGTAGTAGTAGTAGTAGTAGTAGTAGTAGTAGTAGTAGTAGAATCCTCATGGACTGACAAACACAGTAACAAATATCAGTTAACAAAAATGTTTCTAATGATTCTAAGTCGAAGAATCACCAATAGAGAAATATTATATGCCTTTCAGACATTCAAAATCGATCCAAATAATAATTATTAGTCTTATAATGAATTTATACAGCTAAAGTTCAATGGGAAACTACTCCCTCTTAGGCCCCTAAAATTCCATGTGTCAAAATGAATGAACCCTTAATACAACTAATTATATTAATAGTACGCCACATTATAATTTCGCTAGAGCCAACAACCAGCTAATTTAGTAACAAAATCATTGTAAGTGTCTGTGATCATGTAGCTCTTTGGTATTCGTAACCAAAAGATGCAAAAATCAATATATGAGCGTGAGAAAATTAGAGAAATGATCTCCATTAATTTGATCGTGTATTGGCTAATTTAAGACATTTAAGTGGTTATTTATTAATAAATCAGTTATTTATTAATAAATCAGCATACATGAGAGGAACTATTCTGATAATCATTTCTTTGAAACGGATAGAGAAGACTTCAATTATCTTTATATTAAAATAAGGAGAACAATTATGAACGGAGACAAAATCTAGTCTCAATGCATTGTTAAATGTTTTATGATCATGAAACAATTATGTTTATGATTGGCACCTAAAGACGAGCAGGATGTTATGAACATGGTGTAGTTTTAACAAGAATTATCGACAACTAACTATTTAAAACTATTTAGTGTTTCGTTTTACAAGAATTTCCATATCACTGTCTATATGAAGAAAACATTACTTTGCACCACAGCTCACCTTCATCCTGAACAGCATCCGAATCGAGCCTCTATAATCGCTGACTACCGAGGATCTTGTCTGGAGAAATCATATCTTTAACATACTCAGGACTGTATCCCAGCGCTTGTTTATATACAGTAGTTATGAAACATAAATGGTTATTTTATATTCATTGTATATACGATATATATACAGCTATTTAAACAATAGTTAAACTACCAACTCAAACCGTTTTTTTACACTGATGCTCATGAAACACATAGAGAGAGAGAGATATGAGTCTCAAAATTTCCTAAAAAATAAATTCGTCAATGAGCGAAAAAATATTTGTATTTCCGCAGAATGCCCTTTACCTCGTTCTATCCTTATCAGACCCCCATCATACTCCTACTCTACCGCATATATACAGGAACATTCGGCCAACTGTGTTCACACTGAAACACCTAGGAGAATAAAAAACACGTTTTGTGTTGTTTTCGTTTTTATTCGTTCGCTTTGATTCTAATATAGTGATACTGTCAACGTCGATACGAGCAGGAAGGCAATAAAATTCGCGAGTGTTTTATCACTTTTACAGAACTGAAATCAAATCGAGAGATAAAACCTCATTGAAATACTGATATTATACTTCTGTTCTAATAATTCGATCAATACGATGCCAAACTGAACTCCATTTCAATAAATGGATTATTTTCAGAGATTTTATTACCAGTATCCGTTGTCGCGCTGTTCAGCTTAGGAGATAAACATTTTATGTGACATGCTCTAAAGGATATGATGTTCCATTTCACGAAGATGTACAGTGGGACGGTGCTGTTATCAACGGTTTGTAAATTGAAATGGAAAACAATATTTACATGCAATAAGATAAAACACATTTATCTCTTACACATAGAGAAATGGTGGCAAACACTATAAACCGAGGAGTTGTAACGTCAGCAATTGCAGATTTTACATCTATTTAGTGGATCTGAAAGAAGACAGTCTGTGGAGAGCTCTACTCTCCAATGCTATCTACACAAAAGTAGTTGAACGCACAGTTCAAAAGTAACAGAATACACTTAAACTACTTAATACCAGCATTTAAGCATCTAAGGCTAAAGCGCTACTAATGATGCATTTTAAATGTGTTTGCAAGTAGTCGAAATGTGACACGTGATAATAGACACGAATCTTTGATTTCAAAACCCAATATTTTAAATATTAGAAAACTATATTAAAATATTTGACCAACAGTCTTTGACTATCCACTATCGCCTTGTGATATTGGATTTTTCCAAGATCAACACGTGTCATTCACAAATGTGTTTATACTACTTATGAAATTACCTCTTCTTCATTCTTCCTCCAGGATCAATAAAATAAATACAACACATATTTTATATATGTAAGTAGATTTATTATATTTGCTATCAAATAGTCGTATTTTAGGCTGAATTATGCATTCCTATTTCAAAATATCCGATCGTAATTGACAGGAAGATTAACTTGCGGTTGACAATTAAATGCGTTGCCTCCTCAATTAAATTTCCAACTGGTTTGGCATCAGTTTTTAACTAAAGTCGATACAATTATTATTACAGTCGATTCGGTCTCCTACAATCCACCATTTCAAATCTGTGACAATAAATCGAAAATATTATAAGTTTTCATTGCAGTAACGCTTTATATTCATATTAAACCTACTATTTGACTCAAGGCCTATGAAGCATGTACTAACATCATCATAAAGCAATTTCCCTATACAATGTAAAGCAACACTAAAAGCCATACACAAAATTGTAGATTGTAGTTTCCCCTTGTCTAGAATGGTCTTTGTCTATATTTTAAGCGTTTCAAACCATTGGTTAAATCGTGAGAATCAATGATATGTTTTATGAACAGCTGTGAACACTTTAACTCCGATTGAGAAAACGATATTTATTATAACAATTCATATATCGATTTTATTTTCCCTGATGTTTATGAAATATATCATTTTAAGTTTCTAATTTACCAGAAACTTTTTAGTAAATACTTGTTCTTTAGATTAACTCTTGTTATATTCTGCTTGCTTTTCTTCATCCCGAAGAAACCAAACTTTATTATGAATATGTTGAAAGTTTTACTCTGAAAGCGAGTCGACTAAGGCAGTTTCAATTTATTTAAGCCAATAGTATAATGTCTGTAAGAAAGGAATAAATATCACCAGGAATTATAACTATGACAATATACACACATATACATATGTATATGTGATTGTATACACAAACACAAACTTACACACATATGTATATATATATATATATATATATATATATATATATATATATATACACATACATATGTACGTAAGTGTGTATGTATGTATGTGTGTATGTATGTACCAGGCTTAAAAGAAAAGTACTAGTGTCGATTCATTCGACTAAAAATTCAAGGCGGTGCTCCAGCATGGCCACAATCTAATGACTAAAACATGTAAAAGATAAAAGGTAGATGAGAATATTTTTATCATCTATCATCTATATCGGAAACACAAAGAAGGTTTAATATGTGTTGGAGTCAACAGAGAATTGGCTAATCATAAGAATATAAAGGCTAAGCAAAATAAGTTAGCTTTCGCTAATTTAATTGCTCTTCAGAAACACTTCTTTAACTTTAAATCTATAGCATATGTGATATGTGTGTATAAGTATGTGTAATATATGTCACATCAAGCCAATCTAATATTTAATCTCGGTGTGTGACAATAAGAGCTATATAACAATAAGCATGCTATTGAGACAATCAACTGAAATTATCCCATATCACTTACATACTGAATTCTGTTACAAAGGCATGAACATTGCATCATCACCTTTCATGTTCTTTAATAATATATATACTGAATCCATTCAAATAAAAACCAATGTGCTTTGGCAGGACGCATCTTTTACAGGCAATTCAAACCGTTCTTTTTAAATATCTTCTATTATTATTAAGCATTAAATCATACAAAAGACAGCATCACTTCTGTTATTTGAAATGTCATAACGCCATTTGCTTTTAGCAACGGTATCTCTGGTATGGAGAACTTACACTCAGTTGAAGAATATAACAGCATTTAAATTGACATTTACATTATTTCATAAGTAACATACGCTTCAAAATAAATCCCCCAAAGTTATCTCATTGAAAAACCATTACCCCTTGACAGTAAACAACGTTCAAAAGAACTGTGGATGCCACAAAGAAAAAGAAACGAAGGAAAGCAACCACATCTACTAAAAGCAATATATTTCGTATATATTTCCGTCTTGACTAAATGATATGTGCGTCTGCGTATGTGTATATGTATATGTATATAAATACAAACACACACACACACACACA
>NC_068992.1:16871615-16875344 GCF_001194135.2 Octopus bimaculoides
TACTATTATTATTATTACTATTATTATTATTACTATTATTATTATTATTATTATTATTATTATTATTATTATTATTATTATTATTATTATCATTATCATTATTATTATTATTATCATTATTATTATTATTATTATTATTATTATTATTATTATTATTATCATTATCATTATTATTAGTCATTATTATTATTATTATCATTATTATTATTATTATTATTATTATTATTATTATTATTATTATTATTATTATTATTATTATAAGTAATAGTATTATTATTAATTATTATCGCATCATCAATGTTATAAACCATGATACTTGATTATTGTCTTTGTTGTTGTTGTTGTTTCATTTTCATTGCTTTCATTGGTTTCTTACAAGATGATTAATAATTTACTTTTCATTTTAGAAAACGATGTATGATCACAATATATCAGCGCAATAACATTCACGGAAAGAAAAAAAAACAAAAAAAAAAACACGTATGAAACCATGAATTCAAACGATAACATACTACATACTTTCAAAGGTATTTGGCTGTCACTTTGTACAACGCTTCAGCGTTAAAACATCATTTGTAAATTCTTGAGTGATTACTAAATAGACAGCTATTTGTATTGATTCTTACATCAAACATTTACTTCGTCTATAACTTCGATGGCTCCAAATAGCGTTGCCATTTACAGTTGAAATCAATAGAATAGCTATTACGTGTATGGCTATACGATCGTTTCCTACTAACCCAAAACTGTGCAAATGTAGCAGACAGGATTTGAGGGATTTTCTGACTGTGTGTTTTATACAAACACACACACAGGTGTCTAATATTTATGGAATTTCTCTGTAGATATACCCATGTTGTGGTCCGTTTAGTGTTACTATCATTGCAATAGAGCAGCTGAGTATCCCTATTACTTATGAATGAACAATACAATTGTGCTTATTCAGAGAGTAGGCTGTAGAAAGAAAATTTGACGTGACAGAAGAAACCTCACCATAGTTTTGAAATCAGCCAATTTTAATCTAAATCAAGTGAAAAAGCTAACTCAACAGAAATTATGTTCAAAATTGTTCCTTTCTGTTGTTTATCAGCTTTTACAAGTTTCCTTATATCACAGAATTTGTTGCTTTTTAAACATGAAGCCTATGATTTTCTTTACTTTAAATATTTTATACAACTTTATTCTTTTATTTACCTGTCTTTTGTACAACATCTATGTATATAGTGGCGTCATTTCTACCAAAAGGAGATAATCATTTTTACACGTCTAGCTTTTCAAATTATTTCGATTTTACTTTTTGCAAAACATTTTCTCTTTAAGTTATATGCGAGCATAAGAGAAACATCTACGAGTAACGACGGAATAATTCATCAGCTTGTATACACACACACGCGCGCGCGAGTGTGTAGTAGCAACCATTCACTTAAAGTGATGAACCACATGTTCTATGTATAGAAAATGATAATATACAAAAGAAAATAAAAGCAATCGGAAGTGATATAAGAAGACAGATGTTATAAGGTGAACGATTACCCGCTGTTGCAGGAAGGGAGAAGAGCCACATCTCAAAATCGAAACAAGACTGTTGATAATAGACATGACATCCCAACCAATAATAATAAACTGTTATCTTACAAATACAACTGTCATGTCAACGTGGAAATCTGTTCGCCGATTGAGATAATACAAGTGAGTTAACATAAACATATTTGAAATAAGAGATATACGATATATGGTGGGTGTTGTGCAGAATGATATATGAAGTAATTAAAAAGTGATGTATCAGAAATGACTTAATCGCTGAATATTCGTATTTATTTTCTGCAACGGCAGATGTTCGGAAATGTATGACATCATATATTTGTATGCATCTGTTTTTCTTTTTGTGTGTGCGTGCATGTGTGTGAGTGTGTGTGTGTATGTGTGTCTATCTATGTGTGTGTACATGTGAAAAGAAAGGGAAGACTGCTATTTAGTCATATAAAAGCGCTCTTTTAGCAACACCCTACATTGTTGCTATCTGTCTGACATAACTTGTGCTAAGCATTCAAATTCTAATTCTGAAGAATCTAATGTCTGGATCGATAGCTGACTTTATACACTTTGATTTTTCCAAAATCTTTAAATATTGACAACAGTGAAATCTTATGTAACTAACTGAAAATCTTTAACTTAACAGGAAGTCGAGCTCTTTCTTCAGATTTTTCAACCGTGACCACTACAAAATTCATTAGACATAACCGGAAGACAAAGAAAAAAACACCCATTCACACATCCCTACGAAGGTATTTGATAGGTCGATATTTACTATACACTCGGCAAACGGCAGGATTTGTGTCCTACCCGTGATAACCGCGGTTGGACATAAAGCCACGCTACACAATAATACTGAAACTGATTAAAAGCGATTGTGTGTTGGACGTTTTCCTCATCCATTTGTGCTTTGGACATATTTGGGTGTTGGTATCTCAATCATGCTCTCGTTAATTAATACATAGAATTGATAGAACTTACCTAGAGCACGCAGAAGCTCTCATAGTACTGCCAGACGAAAGATTTTTCGTAATCGTCCATAATCTACAGCAGTATGGACAATAAAGACCAACTATGCAGTCTGTTACGACTGTTGCGAGTTTACTGCCTCTCATATCTTCGATGTGATTCTTCCATCGACCAAACTGTCCGGTCGTTAGGGTATCAGTAAGTTTAAGTGAAGTGAGTCTCTGCGCTTTTCAAACAATGAGTGGTGGTATCTTATATAGACAAAATACAAAATTGTTGAAGTATACAGACAGAATATAAAGAAATGGGGTAATAGGCCACCAAGCAGTCAGCTTGACGTGTACCACAATAACTATCAGGTTCACGTGTCCCCTTTCCGGACTGTGGTCTCAGTTTAAACGATATATGCTCACCGTTCTGACCCTACGGTGGGCCAACTTCAGGCAAGTTACCTGCAGGGTAACATCACGTTCTTTAATTTATCGTTCCTCCCCCAAATGGAAGGTGAAGCTGTTGAGAAAACACAAGCCGAAGCAGAAAGTATCTGTTTTAATTGTTTCAATTTCAGTCACTATGGAATCACTTTAGCCATGGCCATCAGTCTATGGAAAACGGCCTGTCTTTTGCTGATCAAAATAAAGCGGTGGACAGCGCTATCATTCCTCACATTATAAAGTTCCTGCTATAAAAGTTAAAAGTTAGAGTCATTAACAACACTAAAAAAAAAATTGGGGGGTCTTTCAAACGACTTTGTATCTCGTAATTATATATTACTGTAAGCTAAAGCCATCAGACTTCATAGATGCATTTGATATACGAGGAAAATTTCACAAATAAGATCATTTCAGACTCGTTTATTTCTCAAAGTTTTCATATGGCTTCAAAATGAATTATATTTCATTTGTGACTTTGTTAATGATACTAGCAAAGCTATGATAGAATTCCAAGTGAAAGCTAAAACCTGTACTGTTTCTCCATTCATAAACTAGCAAACACAAACACACACACACACACATATATATATATGTGTGTGTGTACACCAACATGTCAATATATATATGCATATGTATATATATACAAACATATGGACACACGGACACACACACACGGACACACACGCACGCACACACACACACACACACACACACATATATATATATGTGTGTGTGTACACCAACATGTCAATATATATATGCATATGTATATATATACAAACATATGGACACA
>NC_068992.1:16875568-16882970 GCF_001194135.2 Octopus bimaculoides
GTGTGTATATATATAAATTTGTGCATATAAGTGCATAAAGTGGTGTAAGAAATCAATACATTGGATCAATTGCATTCGGTCGACTACATTCATTCTGTACAAAAAAAAAAAATAGTATTACATTCAGACAACAGCAATCCATATTTTACGGTAATTAGAAGACGTATCGATTAGCAACGGCAGTCATAACGATGTCGCCAGCAGCAGCACCAACTACAGTACCAGTAGTAGTAGTAGTAGTAGTAGTAGTAGTAGTAGTAGTAGTAGTAGTAGTAGTAGTAGTAGTAGTAGTTGTTGTTGTTGTTGTTGTTGTTGTAGTGGTAGTAGTCAAAGCATATGGTGTCCTTTACGTCGTCATGTGCTCAACACATAGGTAAGAATATTCAATAATTCGTAAGAAGTATCATAGCCAGGATTTGCTGCATTCTGCGAATGTTGAAAGAATGCTTATTGGCTTATCAGATAAAAGCTAACTTTCACAACGCATTTAACTTGTAGATACACGGATGCCAGATACAATCAATAATAGCAGTTGAGCTGCTATGACTTCCGACGGTTCTAACTTGTTAAACACAATATATACACATACATAAACACACACACACACACACACACACACACACATATATATATATATATATATATATATATATATATATATATATATAACAAGGATAAGAATACTCTGGCAGTTGTTCATAGAAAAGAAAATAAATATTAAACAAATACTAAAAATTGAAACTAAAACATTTATAACTCGATTATACAAGTAGCTGGATTTTGCCAAGTTTCTTCGCAATATATATTGTCAAATGTTCTACTTTTCATGTTAATTTTTAACATGTTACCATATTCTTATACAATGGAATGAGTCTTATAGAACGAATTTTAAGTCGTCTTGCAATGTCTTTATCTTTTTAATTTTTTTTTTCACTTTTTGTGTATACTTTGTGAAGATAGGGAGAATTTAATCGTTAGGGAAATTTTATTATCTACTTACAGCGACAGCTATTACAGACGTGGTATTACATCTCTAGATACAATGGCCAGATAGATGTATTACGATCCTATTGGCTCGAAAGACATTTGTATATTTGTATCAAACTTCTTCATAAGTTCTTTTTACTGTTTTATGCATTGAAATAAAATTGTGTGGACTGCGTTTCATCTCTTACCTGCTTTTCAAGAATCCCCTGCTTCGTTACTCTGGCTAATTATGTCACTACTAAAACAGCTGTTGCTTCGCGGAATAAACTACATGCCACTTGCTACTGCACTTCATGTCATCATCTGCAGAATGTATGCCGCTAACTAGTCATTTAATAATAACCACACACACACACACACACATACACACACACACACACACACACACACACACATACACACACACACACACACACACACACACATCCTTTCTTTCCCAGATCTTAAGTCTGTAATTTAATTTCCATCTATGCTTTAATATAAGTGATCACGTAATCGACCAGAAAATCGGATGTGGTTATGCATCGCTGCTCACGAAGCACTTCACATCGTTTTATCGTTCGAATGATACCAACCCGCTGGTTTAGCAAGCAGGCCAACATTCCCCCTCATCGGAAGACTAGTCTCTCACAGGTTTACCCATTTACATCTGAATGGACTGGAACAATCTGAGATGAAGTGTTTTGCTGAAGAACATAACGCGAGGCTGTCTGAGGAAAGGAACCACGATCGCATGATTGTGAATGCGAGACCTCATAGTCACTAGGTTATGTACTTTAGTATGAGTACAATTTCAAAAGGAATGTGTTTATTGCTTGTTGTTTAATTTTTTATGATGAATAAAAAAAAAATTAAAATTAAAAATCTGTTTAGTTTGCGCTTTTTTAATCTCTGCCGTATTTTAACATTTTGGCAAAAAAAGTCAGCAAATAGGATACGTCCACCGAAAAAAAGAATCAATGGTCAGAGTTCCTATAAACGCTAAACAAGAAAAAAAAAGCTAACATGGACGCGAATTATTCTCGCAGACTATTTTTGAAAAAAAGAAATTATTAACTTATCAAGCACAGATAGTTCTTCCTTCGATGATACTAAGAACAACAACCCAAAGAATAGGATTACTCTTACACATGCATCATCCAATGGATATGTTAGAGGAAAACAGATTTTATTTTATATTTTAATTTCAAATCCAACAAGAGTTGATAATCATCTCAGTACCAGTCATACTCTTATGTCGATCATTGAATCACTTTACGTTTTCTATTGTAAATGTATTTGCACAAGACACTCTAAAGAAACCTTTGTTTTATTAAATGAGGAAAGCTACTTTTAGATTACAAAGAACGCTGTGATTAATGGTGAGATGAAAATATTGAGATGAATATAAAATAGGAAGAATGTTGTCTAGATGATAATATATTCCGTTTAGTACAGTGATAAAAAGAAAGAGCGCTACAGGTTTTCATTAAGTAGCATTGCATGCTATCATTTTGTATTTAGAGAATAGCGTTAAGTGAAAGAATGATTGGAATGAAAAGTCTCATACAGTTAGACGCGTCTGAAATGTTTGGTGATTTATAACTTGGGTTAAATGCTAATCAATAAAAGAATTAATAGTAGAATGAAAAAAATACAATCTGGGAAGAGACATCGTGTGAATTAATTTTTAAGACCATATTTAGTTTTGTTCCCAGGAAGGCATATTCCTTCGTAAGAAAGAGAAAATTCGAGTGACAAATATTTTCGTGAAATTGTGTGTTCCAGTAGGTTTTCACAGGAACAATGGTACAAAGTTTATTTCAGAAACATAAATGTGAGTTACATAGGAAGATTGGTAGTATCGTTAGAGCATCAGACAGAATACGCCACGTTTTATGTTCGAGCTCCGGACGATCTGTGTTCAAATCAAACTAGTTCTTTTAATTTTTACTTCTATCAGTCATTAGACTTCAGCTTGTAAAGCATTATGCGCACTCCTTACCTTTCCTATTAAACGATTAAAAAGTTAGAAAAACGAAGATGTCGAAATCTTAGGGATTTGAAAAATGGGTAAAGATAAAATCGACATAATATTGCCGTTATTAATCCTATATCTGTTATCAAACTACTTCCTTAAAATGCATCCTTATTAGATATCATTTGACTACAAGATATTTACAAGAGCTATGGAAGCTGTGATTGACGATTCGCCTACCGAAATATGATAAAATATTAATTAATTCTCTTATTAAGCTTCTTAAAATTGGAACAGCTATATATACTTAGCTTCACATCTAACAGTAACGTGATTTTTAATGTTTCAAGTTCAATAAAATAAAGTTCTCAAATGATTTCTTTATCGTAAATATAATTTGTATCTTCTAACTCTAAGTTTGTAGCAGTAGCAGTGAAATTCCGTTCGTTGTTATCTCTGGCGGTCATGCGTAATCTAATACATGTTCCAAGTAACTTCACTTATACTGTGATAAATGAGAAATCTCAAAACAATTTAAGTGAACAATATATGAATTCACCCTGCAGAGTGCACACTGAAAACAAATGTATCACAATTTCCTTAACAATGGGATGTCAGCAGAGGTTTGTAGATGCACATATCTTTCGATAAAATATTTATATTAAATATTCAAGTATAGATAACACTGTAATTGAAAAGCAAATTGCTATTGGTGTAAACTCATAATATAAAATATTTATCATTATATATGCAGCATGAGGCACAAACAACTAAATCGGTCTAATATAGTCTTCCAACCGAAGTCTCCACTCGAACATTTCTATCTGCTTTAAATGATTTAGGATTTCATTCTTTGTTTCTAAATCATCTACGTATATATAGACATAAATGCCTAAAATAGATAGTTATAGTCTCATAGTACAAGCATTATTTAAAATGTTTTGGTTATATGGCTATGTTTCACTGAGCACTAACAATAATATATTCTAATATATAATATAATATATGTTGAATTCAAATCTTTAATAATCCTGTCTACTATTACTACAAGGTTTGAAATTGTGAGGAATCTGTCGAGTCGATTACATCGACCCCACTACCCAACTGATGCTTATTTTATCGACCCCGAAATAATTAAAGGCAAAGTCAAGCTCGAGGGCATTTGAATTCAGCAAGTGAAATCAGAAGAAATGTCACCGGGCATTTTGTCCGTCTTGCACACTACGCTAAACGCATAGCGGCATTGCGTCCGTCTTCACGTATTTGGGATCGGATTCCACAACGGCCAACATTGTCTTTCATTTTTTTGGAGTCGATAAAATGTGGACGAGATGCATTCCAGAATTTTTCAAAACTGTTTTAGAAGAAAAATAAACGCTACAGAAACTTATGAAATGTTTTAGATTACTTATGAATTAACTTTTATGAACCGATCATCTGTTTTCGGCTTGCACAACAGGTTCAAGGATGGTAAAGAGGCGGTTAGAAAACTATGAAAGATGTGAGGAGAAGAAGAAGAGCGTCAGAACATCAGAGCTGTTTTAAAAATGTGCAATTGTCTAAATAAAGACTGCCGTGTGTTCATAAAGACAATAAGCATAGAGTTTGAAGTTAGTGTGGCAACTGTACGCAGAATTATTCATGAAGATCTAAACCTTCGCTAAATTGTGTTCCTTAGATGCCCAGTGACGAACACAAGAAAAGATTACCTCCAATCCAAGACTACTTGAATCTCTAGTGACCTGTGACGGAAGCTGTGTCTACTGATATGATCCAGGTACCAAGGGACAGAGTGTGCCTAAAGGAAGCATCCTAGCTCGCCCAAAGCCAAGAAGGCCAGGAAAAGGAAGCCCACCTGTAACCTGATAATGATATCCTTTCCCAACAACAAAGGCATCACCTACATTCCTTGGGCTCCCTCTGCTTAGACGGTCAACAAAGAGCACTTTTAGAGGCTTTGAGTGAATCCAGGAGGAGATTTCATTGCAAAAGGCCAGTGGTTTTCCGCTCAGTTCGGTGATACCTGCACCAAGAGAATACATCAGTTCAAAATTGCATCCTAGTAACTAATTACTTGATAGGGATGGGAACCAAAACTGTCCTTCACCCTCCCTACAGCCCAGACTTTGCTCCTTGTGACTTCAGGTTGTTCCCCAAGCTGAAGAAGAGCCTTACTGGTAGACGTTTTAAAGAAACCGAAATGAAGGCAGCTGTGATAAGAGTCCAGGACACCTTCACTTTGGAGGACTTTCATGGAGCCTTCACAAACTGGCTGGAGCGCTACAAATACATTGAAGTCAGAGAAGCTTAGAGTTTTATACTTCTTTAAAATTAATAAATGTCTCTCTTGAAAAAAGTCTGAAAACTTCTGGACTGCATCTCGTACTATTCAAGTACTGAATTGAATATAATCGACTTCCCCTTCCTCTCAAAAAAGCTGCTTGCCCAGTGCCAGAACTCAAAACTAAATCTTTAATAATGCTCCAGTGATATTCTTAGTCCGAAGAAAACTTATTTATGGCAATCGTTGAGAAAATTATTGATGGTAACATGCGATATGAAATGTTAATATGAGCTTTAAAATATATCGTTTTTTTTTCTTAATTCTAAATGATGAATTCGTGGAGATCATTTAGGCAGAGGCTGGACTGTGCTACTCCCTCTATTTATGATACTCCAGATGTAGGAAAAGCTGCTAGTGAAGAAACTTGAGATTGTCATTCTTGCATGCGGCAAATGCACAGTAAATCTCGGGAAACGTGTCATGCGCCTTTGCCTCCAACATGTCAACCATATTCAAATTCTAAGATTCTCGCTTTTGTTGTTCACTTCGTAAGCGGTACATTAGCTTGATCATGTGTAGTGTGTCGTGTTGTGCTGTATTTATTATTTATTCTAAGAGTTATTGTTGCTGTCCTAAATGATGAAAGAGATTTCATCGCAAGAGCTGTAGCTTTATTGAATGGTGTTTTCTATGTTCTTATCTCTTTTCAGTTTAGCGTTCCGGTAATAAAGTTCGTACGCTTGTTATTTATTATTTCTATTTTATTTAAGTTCGTGATTAAGAGCCTCGTGTATTGCATTAACTCATCGAGAATCTACTATAGACTTTGGATTCAAGTAATGTAGTAGACAACTTCATAGATAATTGTTGTCATTTATTCCCAAGCCTTACTCACTATGAGTCAAGAACACAGTTGCAGGAAATATAAATTAGACCCAAATACGATATGCAGAATATACTTAGTAAATAAGTTTAATTCTCATCTAATTATTGAAAGGGAAAATATTTTTTCCGCCTACCAAATAAAATAACCTGATTCTAATGAGTCGAATCGACAAGAGAAAACTATTGCTACTGGTATATGTGGCTTGAAGGTCAGCATCACAAATATGCAATCGGCAATGAAGATTGAAATTAATTATGAAAACGAACGGGTGCGATCATAAGCACGGAGAACAAAATGCTTAGCGGCATTTCTTGCGGCTCTTTATGTTAAGAGTTGAAATCGCGTCGAAGTCACCATTATCCTCTAACCCTCCCGGGCCGAACCAATAAAGTGGGGTCCTTGTAATCGATTTGTCCCCTCCACTCAAAATTTTAGGCCTTGGACTCTGCCACTGACCGGAGTTTCGTTTAGAGGGAATGTAGCAGTTATGGTCAGTTATATAAGCCATGTAAAAAAGGTAACAGAACTCGTGAGTACGGATGTTTGAAAGGAAAATAATTAATGAGCTACAGTTATAAAAATGTTACGTTATCATTTGAAAAAAATAAAAGAACACCACCAAAAAATTATATTACAGTAAATATTATATATTCATAGCCTGGGTTGGAATAAGAACGCATTTATTCCAGACTTGAATTTCATGGCAATAGAAAAAAAGGACGCCGACTAACTCCCTTTGAATATACGTTTTCTTTATTCATATAACAAACAACTATTAACAAAGAAAAATATGAATAAATGTTGCACTTTCAAATATTTGTTTCCTTGTATTAGTGGTTTAAAACTGTCTTGGAATTTCTGCAGTTGAAATAAAGAAATGTCTTGGTTTCTTTTATATATATTCTACTAACAATAAAATATCCCCGAGGGAACGACGTGATAATGTGGGTCAGAACATTACTACGTCTGTGCATCACTCTCTCTCTCTCTCTCTCTCACTCTCTTTCTCTCTCTCACACTCTCTATCTCTCACACACTCTCTCTCTCTCTCTCTCTCTTTCTCTCTCTCTCTCTGTCTTTCTCTCTCTCTCTCTCTCTCTCCCTCCCTCCCTCTCACTCTCTCTCTCCTTCTCTCCCATACATACATTCATGCATACATACATATATACGTACAGATAACGGACGGTAAGATACATATACATCTATATACTCTTACACAGATATATATATGTGTATGTGTGTACATTCATATAATCATTTATATATATATATATATATATATATATAT
>NC_068992.1:16883571-16884815 GCF_001194135.2 Octopus bimaculoides
TATATATATGTATATATATAGATAGATAGATACATAGATAGATAAAGACAGAGAAATATGTGTGCATATATACATAGAGAGAGAGAAACACAGAGAGAGAGAGAGAAACACAGAGAGAGGGAGAGAAACACAGAGAGAGAGAGAGAGACAGAGACAGAGAGACAGAGAGCGATGCATACATATGGTTGTCTATATATTATTTATATAATAATATACATAATAATTTTATACCTATATAGACAAACATTTATATAATACAAACTATTATACATATATTTAGAATATACATTAATATATTTATAAATAGAAAGAGAATGGAAGAGACAGGAGTGAATAGGAAACAGAGACATGCATCTATTTACAAATATATATTTCAGCGTAAATAACAAAAAAAATCTTATCGAATTAAACAAAGTCAAATACCATTCTTTCATTTTATGTAATGTTTTCCTTATTGGTATGATATATTATTTTAAAATATTTTACTATTCAACAGATCACAAAGTGAAAATAAACATCAGAAACAATAATAGCTATCACATTATACAAATTTATGCCTTTGTAACGCTGTTTTCATTTGGGTCTAGGTATGTATAATTTGTCTATGTCTAAATGTTTATATATATGACTATTGAAATGGATGTTTATCACATATTTGTTTTTAATAGAATCATCTATTTCATATGCTTTAATAATAACATGATATGCCACATGTGTAAAGATATAAAACCGTAGAACAAGACTTACATACAATATAATGGTTCCCACTCGGACGCAAATTTATACATACTCGCATACATACTTTCATAAATATATATGCATAGATGTGTATACACAAGTACATACATATACATTTGAATATAGATATACATAAATATGCACACATATATATATATATATACATATAATAAAAGTGCATTTTCAAACTTTAAATCCCTTGAGCGCTTAAATTTAAATATAGTTTCTTGATATGTTACAAATGACTACTCCATTAAAGTACAGTCTATCGTCTTGAAACTGGAGATCACGTTAGGCTTGCGGAATGTGTTTACTCAAAACTTTTCCCGATCTGTTAATTGACTACATGATAGGCGCAGGCGTGGCCCTGTGGTAAGAAGCTTGCTTCTTTCACATGGTTCGGAGTTGTCCCATTGCGTGGCACCTTTGGGTACTACAGTCAAATGACTGGAACAAGTAAAAGAAAATAAGAAAATATATATATATATATATTTATATATATATAT
>NC_068992.1:16885311-16891822 GCF_001194135.2 Octopus bimaculoides
CTTTTTCAATCTCTCCCAGTAGTTGATATGTCGCATTAAGACGACCTTATTTGTGTAGCTTCACTGGATTGCTTCGAGATTCGTCGTTAATTTTACACTGTGGTATGTGTGTAAAATATTTGTGTTCTAGGTTAAGAGGAGAAAAAGACTCGATTAAAACGCTCAATAAATTGGAGCAATATCTTTTATTTCTTATAGGTCAAAGATCTCGAATACTGAAAGGTTTTTCCGAGATACTTCATTGTGTATTTCTTCTCAGAAATTGTAGAATGGGGCTGAATTAGAAGACGCGGCCAGGCACAAGCGTTGCTGTGTGGTAAGAAGCTTGCTTCCCAAACACATGGTTCTGGGTTCAGTCCTAGTACATGTTACATTGAGCGAGTGTTTTCGGCTATTGCCTCGGGCCGACCGAAGCCTTCCATGTGGATTTTTTAGACGGAAACTGAAAGAAGCTCGTCGTGAATGTGTGTGTCTTTGTAACTGTGTTTGTCTTCGACAGTCGTTTGACAACCGGTGCTGGTATGTTTACGTCCCTGTAACTTAGCAGTGCAATTCGGCAAAACAGACCGATAGAATAAGCACCAAACTTTAAAAAAACAAATACAAATATCATTGCCTATATATTCGACTAAACTTCTTGAAGGTGGTGCCCCCGCATCGCTGCTGTCTAATGAATGAACCAAGTAAAGGATACGTATGTATGTATGTATGTATGTATTTAAATGCACTGACATAAATTGATAGAGGACGGGAAAAGCACATCAAAATAGTGTAATTGATGTGCGCTATATTTACCTTTTGGCGATAACCGATGGTATCAGTCAAATATATTAAAATTAAGACACTTCATGCCAAATATCGAATGGAAGAATTTTAATATATTGTTGATAAGTGATGTTTCTTTAGACAATGATTAATGGAAATAATTGATATATTTATAAATCCATTAATATACGCCGCGTGGCTTGTGTTAAGACAGGTAAGGATTAAAATAGAGACAATTAAACATATATATATAATTAAATTTAAAGTAATGATTTTTAAATAATAACTTAAGTGCACTGAAATTTTAACTAGCCTCTTGAATACAATGGGTATTGTACAAGAACTTTATGTAAATTTAAGGAGAGTGTGCAACGGTCAGTTACTATAGGAAGCAAAATTTTGATTGAGAAGTTTATTTCGAAATGAATGTTCAGATCTGTTATTGTCTTGACAATAATGGATATTTTGGAACTTTATCTGCCAGGCAAGCTGTAAGAGAATGGCGACTTTTCATACATTTATCGCTACGAAGTTTAGAATGTACTTTATTGTATAATGGTTATTTGAAGCCATGTATCTCGATTGCTTGTTCAGTGCATTTCAAGAATCTGATGACAGCATGGAGAAACTTTTTATTGCAGTTCATTACAAGGATCACCGATAAAACCTTCCAGTTCATTACAAGTATCACCAATAAAATCTTTGTGGTTTTATTCAAGCAATTTCATGAATATATCCACTAGATATATTCAAGGAGAAGATTCAACAAGCACTGCTACATTCTCTGTCTGACGAATAGTTATTACGTTATAATTCCTTCAAATCTTGGCACCAAGCCAGACCTTTTAGAGGATAAGTCGATTACATACCCACAGTACTTGACATATGCTTTATTTTAACGATACCAAAAACGAAAGGGAAAGCTAGCTTCAGCGGCATTTGAATTCAGAAAGTAAAAGACCGGGTTGCATCCCGCTAAGCATTTTTCTCAACGTGCTATCTATTCTGCCAACCCGCTGCATTGTTGTTAAATTATAATAAAAGAGAATTTTAACAGTTTCGTACACTTGAAGAACATATCACTCAAGCAACTCCTTTTAGAAGATCCCAGGAAATTTATTTTAACCATTTAGCATTTAAACAGGCCACATCCGGCCAAAATATTCTTCCTGTTTTATGCTCAAACTGGCCAGATCCAGCGCCTCACACCTATCCTACAATGTTAGCCTAAAAAATATATAGTCATGTAATCTAAATCTCAAAGCTACATGATAATGAAAGATAAATTCGAAACAATGTAAACAAATATGCGTTACATTTGATAAAATAATCTGAATACCAAAGGGTTAAGCCTACTTTAATAAGCCAAAAATATTTATTACGGCTATGGATAAAAAGAAAATTATTCAAGAACATTTAAGTTGTTTTCAAATTAATTGCAAACCTTAAACAGGTGTGTTCTTAAGGCCTGAAATATGGGAAGTATTAAAAGACAAGACAATTGATGAAACCCTCACAGAAATTGAGGGAACAGCTCCAGAGGTACAAGCAAGGTTGTGGTTAATAAGCTCGCTTCGAGCCATGTGATTTCTGGTTCAGCTTTACAGCGCAGCACCTTAGGTAAGCTTTTTTTTACTATAGCATGGGGCCAATCAATATCTCATGGATGAATTTGCTAGACGGATACTGTGAGGAAGTTCGTCGTACATATATATGTATATGTGTGTGTTTGTGTATGTGTGTGTATGTGTGTGTATGCGTATGTGTGTCTGTGTGTCTGTGCGTTTGTGTATGTGAGTGTGCGTGTGCGAATGCACTTATACGTGTGTGTGTATGTGTGTTTGTGTGTGTGTGCGCGTGTGTGTATACATCAGTGTGTTGTTCTCTGTGTTTCCATCAAAGGTGACCACCAACGTTTTCCACATCATTGTAACTTTGCGGTTCGTCACAATGAGTGATACATTAAATACTAAACTTAAATAAATGAAATTCTGGGATATATGCGGTTTACAAAATACCCTCCATGGTAGTGCTACAGCATGGCCGTAGTCAAGTAACTGAAACACGCAAAACACAAGCTAGAAATATAAAAGATACGTTCAAATGCGTCAGGGAGGTGAGAAAGGGATTTTATGTGGAGAAGGAGATATAAGAAAGATAATTTATTTTATAAAATACTAGTGTATTACCATCTTCCGTTCATGAATTCTTTTAACTAATAAATGTGTTTTAAGCAATATTTTGACTGTTATTTTTGGCAAATCCGGTTGGTTTGCTCGTAGCTTTAAATATTTAATTTGCTCGCACATGTCTTAGAGCTTTTCATTCTTTTCACTGTTTAGTTTGCTTGTGGACATTTTAATGTTTTGACTGTTATTTCTGGCAATTCCCGTTGATTTGCTTGTAGCTTTTAAATATTTAATTTCCTCGAGAACCTTTTAATGTTTTTCACTGTTTTCACTGTTTACTTTGCTCGTGTATATTTTAGGGTTTTGATTATTATTTCTAGCAACTCCTGGTGGTTTGCTCGTAGCTTTTAAATATTTAATTTGCTCGGATTCAGCGTCGAAAATTACATCTATATGATACATTATAAACTTTTAAAAATATTTTGACATACAATGACCCATACATAAGCTCATATATATAGACATACACCCACATATACATATATACACACATACACACGTATACAACCACGAACGCAAGGACATGGAACCTTGCACATATTAGCTATATACATACGCAAGTAAACATGTGTGTATGATAAAAAGAAGGGAAAGAAAAGGAAAAAAGGGATGGGAAAGAAGAATTAAGTGGATCAAGAATAAAGAAATGGAATATTTTGATGTGGTCATTTTGGTATGAAATGGTTCTATAAAGCTGTTAATAAAAAAGGAAACCAGAAGGTCACACGCTTAAACATCTAGTTCTCTCACATGGTGTACATATATATACGTACACAAATACACATACACATGTACATACACACACGTAGATATATATACACACACACATATATATATACATATATATGTAAGTATACACATACATATATATACCCCCACATACATACCCATGCATACACATACATACACATGCGTGTGTGCATAATCAATTTTACATCCATATATACATAAACACGCACACATATAGACGTGTGTGTGTGTGTGCATAAATAATTTTACGCACATACACACACATACACACAAATACATATATACACCTGCACACGCAGGCACGCATGCACATGCACACACACACACACACAAACACACACACATATGTATTGGTGCAGTTCGTTTTGGCAATCTGGATAAGCTGGGATTTTCAGAAAAATAAATTAACCCGCTAACACAAGTATTAGAAATACAATCTGTAAGACGATCAGTAAAATTTGCAAGACTTTTCTCAGCTTCACAATGTTACATTAGTTTTCTTATCTACGTTCCAACGATGGGGCTTCGTTCCTTTGATAGAAACCAGCTCCTTCCTTACAGGGAGACTTCAAATGCTTAAAACCAGAAGAGATCGTACGTATAATATGGTCATCCTGACTATGGAGTTAACTTCCATTGTCATACACGTTATACATGCGTTTGTCTACCATAAAGCTTAATCCCTTGTTTACACAGTCATAAATTACAGGCAAACTTTTAGTTTCCTATATTAATATATCCTTTTGATGTGCTTTTATTTTCTTTACTCGAATATTTTATATATCTCGCGTACAATATTTAGGGCGCCATTATACGCACACATATATATGATTCTGTATGTATGCCTCATGTATACGTATATGCAGGCCTGTGTCTTTATCTAAGTGAGTATACTCGTGTATCTGTATGAGGGAATTTGCGAGCATATGTGTATATGTGCCAGCGCGTGCATCCGTGTAACGGAAATTACTGGACATATATATATATATATATATATATATATATATATATATATATATATATATCAACAGCTATAAATATGACCAACTTTTCGTGTTGGCTTCACTTAATTCGATTAATATTGATTTATTAAATCAGCCATGGCGTTCCGTATATGATGTGACACCTGCTATTTTAGAAGTTGTGTCTCTATTGACTTATCACTTTTCGGACAATGACAACTTCTAATGAAAATCGTGAATATAGAACTATAAATTATATACGGAGCAACTGAAGTGAACGGCGTTCAATGGAATGGCCGTTACAATCATTACACATCACTTATTGTATGGCGCTACCTATACCTAACATCTCTACCACCAACACCACCATCACCATCAAACTCATCGTCATCATCATCATCGTCATCACAGTTGTCACCAGAACAACCACTATTATTATCAGCAGCAGTAGTAGCACAATCACTACCATCACCACCACCACTACCACCACCATCATCACCACCTCCGCTACCATCACCACCACCACCATCACTATCACCGCCACCACCATGACCACTACCATCATCATCACCATCACCACAACCACCACCACCACCACAACCACTACTAGTATCAACAACAGCATTATCACGACAAAGCATCAATGCCATCATCACCGATGTCGTCAACGTCGAAATCGGGTAACAATATGGTGGAATCGATAGAACTTCAGACAAAAGGGTCAACAATATTTGTTCCTACTACATACGTTCTGAGTTCAAATACAGCTGAGGTCAAGGTTGCCTTTTGTCTCTTCAGAGCTGATGACATGAAACATCAGTCAAGTACTGTAACCGATGGTATCATCTAACTCCCACACCTCAGAACTGTTGGTGGCTTTCTGCTCATTTTGGAAACCATCATTATTAACATTGTTGATCGTTAGCGCGATTAACAATGGTGACAATCGACAAAATGCTTACCCTCATTTCTCCCGGTTTACTTTCACAGTTCAAATTCCACCGAGGTTGACTTTGCTTTTTGTCCTTTCGAGATCGATAAAATAAGTAGCAGTGGAATACTGAGATCGATGTAACCGACCTGAAACCTCTACAAGACCCCCACTCCGCCCCAAAATTGTACTCTTTGTACAAAAATTTGATGATATCATTTTTATTATTATTATTAATATTATTGTTGTTATTGTCGTTGCTGTTGTTGTTGTTATTGTTAAGGCGACGAGGTAGTACTTGTGCCAAAATTTGAAACCATTATTATTGTTGCTATTGTTGGTGTTGTTGACGATGATAGTGAACAAAGAAGACGGGCTTCTTTCAGTTTCCATCTACCAAATCCACTCAGAAGGCTTTTTTCGGCCTATAGTAGAAGACACTTGCCCGAAGTACCACGCAGTGGGACTGAACTCGGAACCATGTGGCTGGTAAGAAAGCTTCTTACCACACAACCACTCCTGCGCCATATATATATATATATATATATATATATATATATATATGTGTGTGTGTGTGTGTGTGTGTGTGTGTGTTTGTATGTATGTATATGTATATATATATATATACAGGGCGTCACCAACAGTAAACAACATGAAATACGAAAACAAATAAGTTAAATACGCAAATGACGAGAGAATAAAATGGATACGTGATGCAAAGAATAACCCTTCATCAATTGTTGGTTGTCTGTCTACTCCCCAGTTCGAGCAATCAAAGACAACATGGGTCTCCGAAGACAATTGTTTCCATAAATACTCCCTCTCTCTCTCTTTCTCTCTGTCTCTCTGTCTCTCTCTCTCTCTCTGTCTCTCTCTCTCTCTCTTTCTCTCTCTCTCTCTCTGTCTCTCTCTCT
>NC_068992.1:16892069-16897978 GCF_001194135.2 Octopus bimaculoides
ATATATGTATATATATACACTGCCTCGTTGCGTTATTTTCTGTACTTCCTGTATGTAAACTATAATCTTTAGGTTATATATTTAATTTTATTATGTTTCATAATGCCCAATGAATTTTAAATTTATTGATTTGTAAGTCCTATATATTGAATGTTTTATATTTGTAACTAAATACTTTCCGCATTTGCTTTTAGCGATATAGTATATATGTCAGCATTGGTACTTTGATTAGGAAGTTCTTCACTAATGACATACCATTATCTGTTGGAATTGAAACATCGATTAACAGACATTAGTTTCCCTGATAGTCTTTAATGATGGTATATGAACGATTTCTCTTAATCTCCTGTCTATGTGAATTAGTGCATCACACAATATGGCTATCTTACTCGACAGAGACTTTTATAGTACAGTTATTTCATAATAATTGCATAGTTAGGTGTGTGAGAATTCTACCAACGATTTATTAATTCCTTTTGGGGTTAAAATTCGGACAACAGAAACTAAATGGATATTTCTTCCCAACCTCAAAATAATCTGCATTATGCTGCCCATATGCTGTTGCTTTACATATCCCATTTGATGCCATATCAAACGCTCATATTTTTCTTAAAAAACATTGTTTCAAAAACTTACATCTATTCGATGCTGGTCTCATAACACATGCTGTAATTTCCCCCTGGATATATGCTGTTGAAGTTGGGGTGCATTTAGTATACCCGTGCGTCTTTTATGCCAACAAATACGTTACATTTAATAAGGTCTTGTAGGTAGCCTTTTGTTTAATGCCGGAAATAAAACACCCTCCGATCTTAGATACGAAACCTGCACTTCTCAGCCAGTAACTAGTTTCTTCCTTGCATTTTATCGCTTTACACAACCTTCTGTGGTATTACAATATTGAGACGTTTCTTTCTAACGGCATACTGTCAGGTTAAAACTTATACTTTTAACAGATCCTGTTAGTTTTCCACAGCCTTTTCACATATTTCTATATGCGCTCGTTGCCTTAAAAAAGCAGAGGAATGTTTCTGTGTTCTGCACATGTTTTTGCAGCTATATGTTTTAAGTATTATTTCTCTTATATTATTACTAATGTTAACAAGGTAATAAATTAACAAATTGTCCCGCAGTATTTCCTTTAGTTTTGTTTTTGTATTCCAAATTCCAGTCACTTAGATGTCAACTTTGCCTTTCATCCTTCCACTGTCGATAAAATAAATACCAGTCTAGTACTAAGGATGACGCTATCAACTGACCCCTGCTCACAACAAAATTTTGGCTGTGTCCCTATTTTAGATTCAATTACGATTACTTTTATAAGCTATATTATTCACAGTTTCAGAAATGCATTACCAATTTAATTTTTTTCTATCAAAAACTATCTTAGAAAATTGTATTTGCATAGGAAATGTTTTGAACTGAGACCATATGCTGAAACTAAACTGATTGCAGCGTGGAAGGTACATGTTGGCTATTCTGAAGCACACGAAGACCGTTAACTTCACTTAAATATTTATTTGTAATATGATATTAAAACATTTCGTCGCTCGATACTGCGACCTGTTCACTGATAAAAAAAAAACTGTGCAGTCTATGAACAGGTCGCAATTTTGAGCGGAGAAAATTTTCACTCCCTTTTACGAAGTCTTGGTGTGTATTTCAGAGGATAACATGTGACTTCCACGCTGCAATCACTATCCTAGAAAACGATTATGAAAATGTTCAAGTATAGCATATGGTTGTGTGAGATTGACCAGGCAATCTTATCAGCTTTCTAATATCTGGAACGTGTCTCTTTATCATAAGAGTCAATATGTGGCTATACTTTCTTTACATAAATGGTTGTGTATCATTTCATTTGGGCAAGACACAAATGGAATTACGCATACATTCCTTTGCAGCCATAATGGTATCATTTTAACAACTAGGTCAATAAATATCTTTACATTTCCAATTTACTTCTGCACTTTATATAACCTTTTAATACTTGCTAATTATTTGTCAATATTTCTCATGTAGAATGGATGGTGATATCTGGAAATATTTCTTTAAGCAAAAGACATATAAACACAATAGATTGTCATATGTCTACCACGGCTTTCTCTCTAAGATTTGAAAATTATAATTTTTTTATTCCTTTTTTCTTTTACTTGTTTCAGTCATTTGACTGCGGCCATGCTACTCAGCACTTATTTTTTTGTAAGCCTAGTACTTATTCTATCGGGGGTCTTCATTGTTAAGTTACTGGAACATAAACACACCAACATCGGTTGTCAAGCGATGGTGGTGAGGACAAGCACAGACACACAGACATACACACATACTTACATATATGTGTGTGTGTGTGTGTGTGTGTGTGTGTGTATACGACTGGCTTCTTTCAGTTTCCATCTACCAAATCTGCTCACAGGGCTTTGGTTGACCCGAGGCTATAGTAGAAGACACTAGGCCCACGTGCCACGCAGTGGAACTGAACGTGTGGTTGGAAAGCATGCTTCTTACCACGCAGCCAATTTTGCGCCTATGTCCGAGTATATATTTAAATTTGCTTCGTTGTGTCATTGTGCCTCTAAATACCTTTTGTGAAAGATTGTGCAGGACACCCTAGTTACAATGTCGTATATTGATTTATAAAATACCCCACACTGGGGTCGATGTAATCGATTTATCCCCTTCGCCGAAACTTCTGGCCTTGTGCCAAAATTCGAAATCAATATCAAGGCTATCTGGCCGGCGGTTATTACCCCTTAGAAGGAGAGAGTTTGGAGCCTTTCGTGTTACTTAGCTATTCTTACCCCCAGTTCTCTGCACCAGCTTGCATTGTCTCTCTCACCCCTATTTTTCTAACTCTCCCATATTATCAGCCTTCAGGTGGCTACCCTAAAGATATGGGCCTAATGGGACGAGTGGTGGAGGAGACCGAATAGGTTATAGTTACGTTTCGGTTCTTTTAAATATAATTGTTTGTTTGGATTTCTTCTATTTCGTCCTCGACAGGATGCAGACATGCAGGTGGGCGAGGGGGGAGGTATTAGGTAGAGAATAATATCTGGTATAAAAATCGTATGTTTTGTAAAGAAGAAATACTACAAACACTGAGAAGCGGGTGGTGGAAATGTTATTAACTTATCAGAGAAGAGAATGAAGATCTCCGGTATAGGTGGCGGAGTCGGGTATGGATGAGCATATTGATGGCAAGTAAGCTTCCAACGTTGATGTGTAAAAAAAAAAAAAAAAAAAAAAAAATATCTATATTTCTAACATTGATGAGAGAAAGAATAAAAATAATTAAAATACGTTTCTTTCTAACGTTGATGAGAATTTTTTTTTTTTTTTAAGATATGCTCTAAGCAGCCTGAAAATAACTGCGTTATAATCATCATCATCATCATCATCATCATCATCATCATCATCATCATCATCATAATCATCATCATCATCATCATCATCATAATCATCATCATCATCAACAACAACATCGTCATCATCATCACCACCACCACCACCACCACCACCACCATCAACATTATTATCCTGATCATAATCAACAACATCATCATCATCATCATCATCATCATCATCATCATCATCATCATCATCATCATCATATTTTTATTATCATTTGCTATCTCTAAGATGAAATCGAAGACCAATCTTTTTAAAGTAGCGATCTTCGACTTTGTAATCTATATTCAATTTTATCGGTCGAATATGCACGCATTACTCTTTCTACGAATATAAAATGATAAAAAGAATAAGAATATAACAACAATACACCAAAATGTAGGCTCGTGCGTGCACTTACTCTCACGTGCATACACATAATACATACATACATACATACATGAAATACACAATCATACACAAACACGTCTTGCTCCTATTCGGCCAGAAATCATATTTGATAAATGCACCACCAGAAGCATATTCTATGCCACATCGAATATATGCAGAAGATCGAGAATATTTTAAGTGTATCAATTTAAAAAAATAGTCAATCATAGGTGCAGGAGCGGCTGTGTGGTGAGTAACTTGCTTTAACAATCACATGGTTCTGGTTTCGGTTCCTCTGCGTGGTACCTTGGCCAAGTGTCCCCTACTATAGCTTCATTTTATTCTTTTATTTGCTTCAGTCTTTTGAATGCAGCCATGGTGGAGCACAGCCTTTAGTCGAACAAATCAACCACAGGAATTATTTTATCGATCTCTTGTGCAGAACCGATTATTTACGGGGACGTAAACACACCAACATCGGTTATCAAGTAATGGTGTATGTACGGGGGGGGGGAGACAAACACAGACGCACAAATATATACACATGATATATTCATATATATATATATGACGCGCTTCTTTCAGTTTCTGTCTACCAAATCCACTCACAAGCCTCTGGTCGGTTCGAGGCTATAATAAAAGCCACTTACCCGAGGTGCCATACAATGGAACTGAACCCGAAACCATGTGATTGGTAAGCAGGTTACTTACCACACAGCCTTGCCTGCGCCTAAGTTCCATCAACATTTTGGGACTCATCAGTCTCAGTAAAGTCACCTTTGTTCGGTGGCAATTTCCGTTTTCTTAAACAATTCCAGAGAATCCTGGTCACTGGATCATGCATCGTGCGAACATAATATCTAGAAGTTACTATTAATGTGGTTCATGTCTTTAGGTTTAGATTTGCACAGCCTGTATTTGTTCTCTTATGTATGTATGTATGTATGTATGTATGTATGTATGTATGCGTGCATGCATGCATGCATGCATGTACGTATGTGAGTAGGTATGCCTATGTGTGTATGTATTATGTATGTATGTATGCATGCATGTATGTATATATCATAGAATTAACAGAATAATAACGCTGATTGACAGGCAGTGAGGCAGAAAGGAATTAATATAAATATTAAAAACCTCAGACAGACGTCGTGGCATTTCATTTTAGATACCTCTTCTTTGTACTTTCTCTTTCATTTTTCGTTTGTTTTAGCTTAACTTTTTTTTTTTAATTTAGTATTCTTAATGTTTCTCTTATGTTTTGTTTTGCAGGAAGCTGAAATTCTTGTACACCACTAATTAAAAGTGACTCAAATCACCAAGATTTGAATGCAGTAATCCAGTCGGCAAATACGTAAGCCGTTGAATATCGTTCATTTACCAATCATTGGTTGTTCTTATTTTAAGTATAAAGTTAACGTGGGAGTATGATGTTGGTTGTTTGTCCTTTAATACAAAAAGAGAAATCTGGTATATCACCTTAGCATTATAGCCACACTTTGAAGTCTACAGGAAAGAAAAGACAAATTATCCGAATATATCAGATTTCTATCTCTATTTATCTGTATTGACTCACGCAATTAGTGCGGATGGATAATATCTGATATATATTATCTCTATCACCTGATTCACGGAGGTGTAAGTTTGAATTTTCACCTATCAATGTGTTAGATCCTATTTAACACTTCTCATCAAACGCTGATATCATCTACAACAAGAGAGATTTAATTCTTGCTTTCTTTTAGGCCGGCTGTGAATGGCGAATGCTTTAAAAATTTACAATCGGCTGAGGCTGACAGGTGTCGCCCTGATACGTGTGTGCATATGAGACAGAGACAGACAGACAGACAGAGAGATAACCACTTATCTGATAATTACGTACACTTTACACACACAGACGCACACAGGCACATATACAGATCGTCTGGAATGTGACACTCTACACATTTACTTCAGTAAAATTATTTATTGATCATATTGATTTTACTGACACCTCGAATGTTACCTTTAACCGCTCACACAACTGGTGGTTAATTAAGCCTTTTCGTAGAAGTAAAATCAGTATAATCAAGATATACATATGTGTATAGCAATATATATATATATATATATATATATATATATATATATAT
>NC_068992.1:16898442-16901455 GCF_001194135.2 Octopus bimaculoides
CTATGCTATTTTCTCCCCTATCGTTATCTCTCTTATCCTTTCTCTAATTCCCTTTTTCCTCTATCGGATGTGGCGCACCGGCAGTTTTTTTTTTCCAATGTTCCAGGTACTGGTAATATTTCTTAGTAATATCAGTTTATACCGGAAACAATATGTATAATGAATATAATAAAATTTGACAATTTTCAAATCTTATATCTATTTTGTAAACAAATAATACAATATTACATAAGTATTTTAGAAGCATTTTATAATGTTTCTTTCTTTTCTGGAAACTCACCGCGCACCGGCAGCTGATGTTTCGCGGACTGGCATCGGTCCGAGGACCACCACTTTGAGTAGCACTGCTCTAGAATATACCTCGTACTTATATAAAGGGTTTATAATTATCAAGAAAATAAGAAGTTATCAAGTTATTAATAAATTTTGCATTGTATATAAATATTATAACGTACATATATTAAGTATATTATAAACTTTTTCAGTTTGAAATTTGTATGAAAGCTATACTTTTTGCTACATTCGTATTATTTTATTTATTACTGTTATATTTCTAATATTGTTTAATTATCTTTTAAAAAAAAAATATTTGTAATAATATAATAATTACCTAATCATTTCTTATTAATTCATTTAATATATTGATTTAATATATATTTATTAGGAGAATTTAGTAAACAAAAGTTGATTATTAACCATACCGCAGAATTAATCTCTTTCAGAAATTAATTGACAACTCAGTCTCTATGAAGCATAATTAATTCACCACAAATACTGTTTTAATAACCCCGTAATATTATTGTGCGAATTTCATCTGAATCAGTCTGTGATGAAACATATAATTTTATGATCTCTTATCTTGCAATTTCTCACAGATAGACTGCGACACTCAACTAGACATGAGTCATGTTTCTGAATCGTTGAGATAATAAAAATCATGTTCTTAGCCATTCTATCGCATGTGTCAGTCTCATGAAATAATCGAACTTATCGCCGTAATCCAATGAAACACGTTAAAATTATAGTGCTGCCACGACCATCAATACCGAAAAGCTGATAACGGAATATTATGAAACAAACTGAAAGCTAGTTCCCTGATATTGGGTCCACGTGTATTTTCAATAAGTAACCTTTGTGTTCAACCTCTATAAATATCGCCTCTTTGCAGCCGAAATACATTTATCTTGAGGAACATATTTGCAAGTATCTCTCTTATTAAATTACATTATAAACATTAGCTTATATCGTGTTCGTCTGGAGACCTGTCTCGACTAAATAGATTTCGATTAATATGAACGAGATAAATATTTTATTCATTAAGGAAGAACTAATAATTTCTGAGATGATAATCAGAAGAGAACTAAGAATGTATTATCGTTGTTTTTTGTTTTCTTTTGTTTTTTTGTTTTATTTTTCTTTTTTTTTTCTTTTGGTGGGTTCCGGTCTGGCTTTCATTCACACTACCTTACATGATGTCAATGACACGAAATATATGAAACTACAAATGTAACACTGACTGAATAACAGAAAGTTGATACAAACTTCATCTGTAATTCAGTATTCGCAACAATATTAATTATAAACAGCAGAAAAGCCCAACTATTTCTCTGCGCTTTCTTGTTGCGACCTGTACTAAAAAGCAAGCCGCATGGACTAGAGTAAGAAGGTCGAAGTGATCATTCCACCAGCTAGAATGATCACGTCGACGTGAATTACCAGATAATCCTTCCTTAAACTATATTTAACCGTCATTTTACACGACAGAAATACCGGATATTGTAGGTTCAATTATAATATATCTGACAATCATACAGAATAGTCCTGGTTGGAGAACGACAGTACCAATAACAAGCACAGCAAGAACTGTGTGTAATCAAAATTACTACGAAGTAGTCTAATGCTCATGTAAGATCGATCGTTCAATCGCGTTTCAGCGATTCACCATGACGAGTGCTACATTTACTGATTAGTATGACTAGTAACCTTGCTTATTATGCTGTTCTGGTGAAGGGAAACATTTACTGAATTGATTTGCTTCCGGCTGATTTGAAAATGTCAACTGAAGTGGCATCCATTAAAAAAAATGATTTATGTATATGGTTTGTCAAATGTGACTTTTGGATTATCGACAGAGAGAAATGTCACCATTTAGTAAGTAAATTACTATCTCAGTGCTGCAGCATGTAGTGTAATTTCTGTATTTCGTATATTCGCAACAGTCCAATGTATGTAAAGAAGTAGAAATAAATAACATATAATCGATGATGTAATAGAATTACAGGCAATATTAGAAGTAACACATTATGTAGTTACTTATTGAGCAGAGTATCGTGGTAGAAGCGTCCTGGATCCCTAACCCAGCGTCCATAGATCGAAACTATATCATGCAAAGAAATAGATGTAATTTTCGATATTTATACATCGTACCTGAGTTGCCGACAACTATACCAACAATACACATGCATATGCACATGTTTTCTATTTAGCAGTATGAATTTATATATATATGGCAGGAATACTCTATATTGGTTCCTAATTGGCAGGAATACTCTAAAAGCTAATTAACGAAAGTGAGCAGAAAGGAATACAACAACATGACTTTTCGTTTTGTGTATAGGGTAGTGGCACCGAATAATAAACAAGTGTTTCGTTTCAATACGTCGTTTAGTTCAGAGCCCAATACAAGAGAAACGTATTGGCAGCCGTAATACCAAAATACACAACTAAATCACGAAACGTCACACCTATAAGAGTAATCTGAAGTTTCTACTTTTAGTCCGGCATTCAACGTCATTCAATAAAATAGATAATGTGTAAATCAGGGGCGATAACCAAACTGATCGTTTCCAATGATATCGTGAAATATCAACATTCTGTGTGTGTGTGTGTGTGTGTGTGTGTGTGTGTGTGTGTGTGTGTGATGTGTATTTGTGTATACATGTATAGTTATATAAGTATATATCATATAGAGGAATACATATAGTATACATACATACATACATACATATATATA
>NC_068992.1:16901737-16903001 GCF_001194135.2 Octopus bimaculoides
TGTGTGTGTGTGTGTGTGTTATTGAATTTGTATTGCAAGATTCCTAGTGTGAAACCGTGTGTTGAAACAGATATTGTTGTATTTCAGGAAGGTCATTGTTTGTTTTTGTTTTGTTTTTTTCCCAAATAAGCATAGGCACTATATATACGTTTCTCACTCTTTTATTACTGTTTTTATTCTACCTCCTGTTCATTATCGGGTAATCTTTCGTCACACATCTGTGACCACTTCAGCGACAATTTCAGTATTTCAGTCGTCATGTGTACTCCTGTCTGAACAGTAATAAACGAGTGAAGAACGAATATACAGTGCATGTGTTTATTTGGCAAAAAAAATTAATTAAATGGCCATCCCGAAATAGAATATATATATATATATATATATATATATATACCCAATATATATACATGCAATATATATATACAATCATACAATATATTCATATCTATAATATATGTATATACATATATACAATATAGATGCATATGTGTATATATATATATATATATGTGTATATATATATTTTTATGTATAGATATATGTGTGTGTGTTTGTGTGTGGGGGGGGGTATGTATTCATATATGAACAAGTTTATAGATACAAGCATACATAAGTACTTACAGACGTGAATACGTACATATGATTAAATACACAAAAGACATACATACATGCATACATAAATACATACATACATACATACATACATAAATGTGGGCATATTTTCGTTTACTTATTTCATACTGTACATAAGCAATCATATACTACTTTATTCTGTTTCCGGTATCACTTCACATTTAGAATATGATTAAGTTATATATCTCATGATAAACGGAAAACCAATAATCTTTAAATATTTCATAAGAACGTATGATATAAAAGAAGACTACATAAAACTCCACAAACTATAATCTAATGGGAATCAGTCACAGCTCCTTAGCGATTTATATGGAGGATTACTTGTCTGTGTACAATATTAATGACAACAATTTATTGCATCGTTTGATTCACAACATAAATGTATTAAACTAAAGTAGAAATTGTGTAATATATACACACATATACACACATATACACACACACGTACATATATAAACATAGATATACACATATTTATACATAGATATAGATATATATATATACAACACACATATACATATATATTTGTAGACATATATATATATATATGTGTGTGTGTGTATATCATATTATATACATAGATGTGTGTGTGTGTGTGTATATATATATATGTCTACAAATATATATG
>NC_068992.1:16903011-16904376 GCF_001194135.2 Octopus bimaculoides
CACACGCACTGTATATTTGGTGTTAATTTGCTTCAGCTTTATATTACATTAATCTTAATCTTATTTCGGCCAGAGTTTTTTCGTCACACTTCTGTGACCTCATCAGTGGTCCTTTGTTTCCTTCCTTCTTATGTGTGTCTCACCTTGCTAAATATCAGTCTTGTGTCAAATTTCGAAACCAATACAATACACGCTACTAACATAGTTATATAATCCTTACTACTATAGGCACAAGGCCTGAAATTTTGGGGTCGGGAGATAGTCGATTACGTCGACCGCAGTACACGTCAAGTACTTATTTGATCGGCCTTGAAAGGATGAAAAGCAAAGTCGACCTCGGTGGACTAAGAACTCAGAAATGTCGCTAAGCATTTTGTCTGGCGTGTTAATGAATCTGCCAGCTCGCCCCATTTATAGCATTAATTGTGTTATATATATAAGAATATCAATGATATCATTTCAGCTCAAAACGTTAGAATCTATAGCGTTTATATGTCAAACATTAAGCACAACACATGAAATTAGCACTTACTCCGCACTTAAGTGCTTTTGTGGAGGATAATATGAAAAGGGTGAGGTTTACGAGAACAGTTTTATTGAAGTTTCCAGGACTAATCAAGCATAATGAAATTACTATTCTGTTGTTTTCTGCCTTGTGAAAGATCTTTCTTTTTAATCTTTATTTACGTAACTGTAAATCGATTTAGGCGACTATATAGGTATTACATATAAAAGCTGATGGTACGGCATGGCTTCTTAAAATTGATAACGTGTCCTCTGCTGAAACATTAGTTTTCTGTTGTACTGTTGTCATAGGAAGGTTTGGGGCTATTACAAGTAATGATGACCATGCACAAGACTCGTTTTTTGTCCAGTAAACCTCTGAATGTCTTAAATTCCATACTTTAACATTTCTATTGTGTACAGACTAGGAATTAACTATATAAGCTGTAGAAATAGATATCCTCTTTGTCTAGTGCTTTTATTCTAAGGTTCTGTGATGAAATAAACTGATTAAATAATATACGGTCAAATTTAATAATATGCAAAATATTGCTAACGGTAATATTGTGCTTCAATGCATCACATTCATTTATTAGAATAGGGAAAGTCTGGTCGGATTTATGGAATCAGCGCCACACCCACAACTCCAAAGCTAGCGGAGAATACGTCTAACTTCAAAGGACTCAAATTGGGTTTTATTCATTCTTAGCTATCCTTCTCTACGGCTCGTGAATTATTCGAGGTTTCAGCTTATATATCCGTGTGTGTGTGTTTGCATAAATATATAATATAAATACATACCCTATATATATATATATATATATATATATATGCCACGTCCATCCATATATATATATATAT
>NC_068992.1:16904508-16907778 GCF_001194135.2 Octopus bimaculoides
TATATATACATGCATACACACAGATGTATGTATATACGTACGCATGTGTAAATGTGTATATATATATAAATATATATCCATATATATATATATATACACACACATATTTGTATACATACACACTAACACACACGCACGCACATATTAACACACGCGCATACAGATCACAGATACGTGTTTATAAAGAAATAATTGTGACACTAAATATCTTGGCATCCCAGTCACCAAGGCAATATATTATTGACTATGATATTTTTCTTGTGACATTTCTAAATCTGTATGGTATATCTCTAAGACTACATACAGGATTGTAACTCAGCAGATACTAGTATATAGAAAAGACAGATCGTTGATTGCTGGGTGGAAGACTACGAATGTTTGCTTAGATTCACACAATACATCTGATTGTATGAAATAAGTTTGTTTGTCTTCTCACAGACATTAAGGAGACTAACTTCGTTGCTACATTAATGCCAAGTGTGGCTACTTCTAGGAAGAAATTTGACGCAACTCAGTATGTTCTAATATATTAAATCGAGTTATTATAAAATATGTCTGCCAATCTCAGAATTCTAATATATTTGGTAAATTGTTCAGCAAGTTTTTATTAGATACTGGAGTGTCAGAATCGATAAAGAATTGGACAAAATGCCTATGGATACACCTGTGGAAGAATGATTAAAGAGGAAATACTTAGCCCCTTCTACTGCAAGAAAAATGAAGAATAGGTGAATGTTGACATTAATGTAGTAGAATAAAAACATTTTACCACCTCTGACTACGCAATTCTATTGTAGTCAACATTAAGAAGACAAAATTTACGATAATGTAATTCAAACTGCTTAGAGAAAGAAATGGAACAGAATTTATTATATAAGTGCTACCCGGAAACATGTTCTGTATCCAAAGCATCCACAAAGAGATTAGGAATAAAAACGTGCAAGGACGCAGGCCGAAAAAAAAGAAAACGGCAAGGGATAGTTAATTCTACGTTGTAACAAAGAAACACGGGAGATTAACATTCCGAACCGTGATCTTCCGTCAAAAGACTCGGATGAAATAGAGAAAAAATAAAGAATTTCGATATTGTTCTGTTATACCCGTAGCACGTCTTCAAATGGCTGACAGAAATAACAACATTTAAAGAATGTCCTCTAAATGTACTAAACGTACGCTGCTTAATAAATCTTCTCTGTATTTAAATGCTAGTTTTAGTATGTTAAATGTATCTACGTGGGAGAAGTGTGAAAGCATTTATGTAAGTTTAGGTGTTGTGTGTGTGTGTGTGTGTGTGTGTGTGTGTGTGTGTGTGTGTGTGTGTGTGTGTGTGTGTGTGGGCGCGTGTGTGTGTGTGTGTGTGTGTGTGTACGTATGTATGTAATTACGAATTAAAAGCAGGTTAGTGTTGTAAACATTATCGACCGCACCTCCTCGGTGTACGTACTTTCCTTTTTCGCCGAAAGCTGCTGCACAGCGCTTTGGGGACGACTCCGCCATAGCACAGGTATGTTAAAACACCTGACAGATTTAGACAAACGAGAAAACTCGCCTCCAATCCTATTCAGGATTGATAGTTACCGATTTTTCGCAATTTTTGTGGTTCATCAACATTACGTATCTCAACAGAACCGGAGGCGAACGGAATCGCCAGTCTATAACGATATACAAATAGTATAAGAAGCATTTGCTGGTATGCCAGGACGAAGCATACGTAAGGTTAAATTCAATTACGAATCATAAGAAGCGCTAGTTTTGTAAACTTATCGACCGCATATACTCAGTGAATGAATTTCATTCGTTAGCCGGTATGCTTCGGCCCACCGCTTTGTGAACGGCTCCCTCATAGCACGTAAAAACACGTGAAAATCATAGACAACAAACTTCTGAAATGAATCGGTAAGCCCACATATAACATCCAAAGGTACATCTTTTTTTTTTCTCATGTCACATAAATGTAAATTTAATGTACAAATTTGTAATTAACTGATTGAGTTTTAATTGAAACGACTGTAAGATGTGAGTGAAGGTAAGCAATTTGTTAATAATAAACAATAATCAACTATCTTATTTGAAATTTATATTTAAAGATTTTCTAACAGTTAACTTTCATTTCTACTATGTTTTCAAGTAAATAGGAAGCTGGTACTAGGATGTGAGATTGGTTAATATTTTTTCATTTAAGTATTACAAAAAAACGTCAACAATCAATAGATAATATAGTTTTATTGTATGTCGCTTACGTTATCTAAAAACCTCTAGATAAGTTTTCAGAAAATAAAGATAAAAGAATCATACGAAATACGTACAAACTTGAGGACAGATTTCCTAAAAGTGAACAACTTACGTGATTGCCATAAAATGTAATAAAGTGGAATTGATCTATATTACGTATTGAAGAAATTTTTTTTTTAAATAAATTATTATTTCCTCGATATATTTAGTTTATAGTAAAAATAGCGTTATGATATATACGTAATATAGATTAGTTCCACATTATTATATTTTATGACAATCACGTAAGTTGTTCACTCTTAAAGCATCTCTACTCAAGTTTAAATGTATTTCGTAAGATTATTTTTTCGTTTTGTTGAAAATTTATCTAGCTGTCTCTAGATAACGTAAGCGACATATAATAACTATATTGTCTATTCATTGTTGACTTTTTTGTAATACTTAAATGAAAAAATATTAATCAATCTCACATCCTAGTACTAGCTTCATACTCACTTAAAAACATAATAGAAATGAAAGTTGACCAATAGCAAATCTTTAAATATAAATTTCAAATAACATATAACTCCTTATTTGGTATTTATGAACGTGCATAGACATATATCTTGACCAGTATTTTCTATAGCGAGTTTTTAAAAATAGATATGTATTTGCTTTAATACTGAGGAAGTCAAAAATTTAAATATTAGTTATATAATCAGCCAAGTCCTTCAGTGTTTTCCGTCTAGATTCAACTAATGCTGAGTGAAAGAATGAATATACAAATACCTGAAAAAATCCTATGTATATTTCAAACGTCTTTTTCTTTAATTTTTATTTTACTTAAATCTCACCTACTGAAGAGGACAAATTCGATCTTTATGATGTTCTATTTATGGAAATCTTGGTCCTTTTGTCCGAAACAATTGTATAGGAATATTGAAATATGAAATAAAATTAATCCAATTTTTTTTTCCAATTTGATTCATTTATTCTATTTGATGTGATTTATCAAAATTTGGTTTAACAAAATAAGTCTCATATTGATTATATATATAT
>NC_068992.1:16909498-16912021 GCF_001194135.2 Octopus bimaculoides
TATATATATATATATATATATATATATATATATATATATATATGATTTCATAAGTTTCACTTAAAGTGTTGCTATTATCTGCAAGAAATCAGTAAGTGGAGATTTTTTCCGTTTTATGTCAGGCTTGTTATTCCGGCGTGGAAGTGTGTGTCTGACAGAGAGTATTTCCAGTCTTTTCTGGTTTTGGGTGAATGACCGACACAGAATACTTTTGGCTATATAGTTATCCATTATTTATAGAAATGCATAGATATGTGTGCCTTTGTGTGCATGTGAGTGTGGTGTACGTGTGTGTGTGTATGTGTGTGTGTGTGTGTGTTTGTGTGTATGTGTGGGTGTACGCGTGTGGGCATGCACTCCGGTATACTTATGAGTGCGAGAGTGGAAACGTGTTTATGTATGTCTGTATGTAAAGTGTATACGTGAACGTGCGTTTTTATATGCACTCTCTTGGACGACACTTAAGAAAACGATCATGTATATACTTTTGAAAGATAAAATTCACATATCAAAATACATTATATACATAGAAGGGTGACAAGGTCACCCTCATCGGCATGTAGTGACATAAATTCACAACAGCACCTGAGCTATACTGAAAGCACCATTAATGACAGATAACATACCCGTTCTCCTTTGGACCAGCTGAATATAAAAAAAAAACATCAACATTGAGCGCTACTTCAAACAGATTTAATGTAATCAAATATATTTCTTTAGAGGAAGAAGCCCATTACCCAAATATAAATAAGCATTATGTTATATTAAGTAAACTTCATAATATTCCTGATAAGAATAAGCTCCTTTTCTTTATTTTTCTCTACAGTAAAAAGTATGAAAGCCAAGTCAGTAAATATAAAAGTTTCTCATGTACTTTTCCTTCGTACACAGAAAGACGGGCTGGTGCCTCTGAAACTGCGTAAGATACCTGAGGCTGATGAGAAAATGACGCATAGAGGACTGACTGTGTTAAGTTTGATGATAAATAGATTTATACGAAGCAAAGCGTTCTCTCTCTCTCTCTCTCTCTCTCTCTCTCTCTCTCTCTCTCTCTCTCTCTCTCTCTCTCTCTCTCTCTCTCTCTCTCTCTCTCTCTCTCTCTCTCTCTCTTTCCATATGTGTGTGTGTGTGTGTAGTGAATTTATAATTATAATGATAATCATATTAAAGTGTGCGGATTTACCACATCTACACGCTAGAAATAGGTTTTATTTCTAAAGGTATTTATTATTTTCCCTCTGCCCAATTACAACCTAGAATAATGTAGTAGTGAGGTGGTTTTCAGAACCATTTGGCATCTATTTCTAGCGTGTAGGTGTATTAAATTGGCACCCTTTAATATAATCATTTGTATTATAAATTCAGTATAAAATGTTACCTCCAAGGTTTTCTTTTCCTACTGGCCACTTGATAAAATCATGAAAGTGGTTTCATCCTTAATTCTACATAAAGAAAATATATATATATATAAGTGTTGTTGTTGTTGTTGTTGTTGTCGTTGTTGTTGTTGTTGTTGTTGTTATTTAAACATTTTGACTAGGCTCCATGCGAATTAAAGTTTCGCATACTTCTTACAGATTCTGTTATCTGAGATTCAACAAGCCGAGATTTCGTAAGAAGCCTGGCAAACTTTAAGATGCATGACATATAATAATAATAATAATAATAATAATAATAATAATAATAATAATAATAATAGCATCGAAAAATACCTTAGGAATGAGAACCTAGGTTCGAAATTTCCCCCAAGAGACCTGAAGAAGGCTGGAGGGTATATCAGCCGAAAAGTTGTGTTAACAACAAACAAGATGGGGATAAATATCCGTCGAATGTAAATAATGTAAATGCAAATGTAGTTTAAAATTTACGGCAGCTTCTTCGGTAGACTTCTGTTAATGCATTCATAGACTGACGCGAATGACGCACTATTCGTCTGGGTGGATGTAAAACATCTTAACTGTTTAAAATCTTATATCATTAAAAATTTTTTATGTTAGGGTGTAATCTTCTAGGAATGCTATAATAAAATTCTACCGAAACAGCTGTCTTACATTTTAAACGCCATTTGTATTCAATTTTTATACTGAGGCCACACCAAGAACCAACCACAGAATCGGATCTACTGTTTCAATTCAACTTAGTGCTTGCATATTTAGAGTCCCCTACCAACACTTGATATCTGTAATGTTGCTACTTCCCTCTATGTCATCGTACCCAGCAAATTCTGATGCGCCAAGATTGTAATGAATCCTTATAAACTGGAACGCTGTAATCTACAAGTTTTTTTCATTCTCCCTCTGTTTATTTTCTCCTATTCCTTTCTGTTGAAGAGCGTAGGCTCAAAACATAAAAGACTTTTTCATTTTCCCGAGAGCCAAACTAATACACTTACTTGTTATTCATACACCCGTGTTCGCTTTTTGTTTTTCTATAAATTTCAATCCTTATACGCGCGCGTGTGTGTATGTGTGTGTGTGTACACTGAGAAAGAGAGATGCATGTGTAAGTTTATATATATATATA
>NC_068992.1:16912265-16914373 GCF_001194135.2 Octopus bimaculoides
ATATATATATATATATATTTAAATATATATGTGTGTGTGTGTGTGTGTGTGTGTGCGCGTGTATGTATGCATATATGAATGTTTAACAACGAATATATGTTAAATGCGTATAACATATTATATTACAAAGATATAGTTCCCAAGTGAAATATGAGCATCTAGTATTTGCAATGTATAAATCCTAATATATAATATGTATAACTCTATGTATATATACATACTGTCAACTTCATATATATTTCTGTCCTATACGTCAAAAATGAACATGATAACTATCCGCTGTTATCGGATATTGACACAAGTGTTACTTTTTGTTTTGTCACGAATGCTATTCTTGAAATTCAGCAATTTATGCATCGCTCTCAATATTTTATTCCATTCACCATGACTTTTATACTGAAAAGAAAACAAAGTCATCAACGCTGCTAAGATTAACTTGTAAATTTATGAAATTATTTTGGTTTCGTGTATCCAAAACTTTTGGATTTTATTAAATTGAAAAATTCCATATACTTCATATAATTTTGCTGTCAGCATATATTTTTTCCAATTTGGCTTATGTTTATGTTTCTTTTGGAACACGAAACCAAAATACTCCAATATTTCACAATATTTTGCATCCCTCATCACAAATAATACACACACACACAGTAATCTTGAAGATACACACACATACGCACACATACGCACACGGGTATATATTTAGGATAGTTGAAATATGTTTGTCACATATTTCAACTGCTAAAGGCAAATACACTGCAGTTACCTTCGAGAAAAATCTCTCTTATGGTAAAAAGGTTTGAAAACACCCAGTTCATTCAGTGTCGCCCTCTCTTGGTAATCTCAGACACCGATGTTTCCAGTTTATTGACTGTTATCGATGAGATGTACGAGGAGAGAAGCGACGAGAGAAGCGAGGAGAGAAAGCGAGAAGAGAATAATTCTCTATATGTACGGTCATTCTCATGTTATTACAAGAACTAATCGGGAAATACTTTTAGAAGAGGAAAGGAATGTGAAACGAAAACATGTTATATCAGGATTCATATTAACATTACGGGTTTTCAAGTCTGTACGTACACGTATGATGGCATACCCCGATTAATTCTATGAACTTATGAATATTAGGATTTGGTTTTTCAAGAATGATAGATACTTTAGGGTACACAGATGAGAGAAAGCATTCGATTGTGTAAACGCTGGTACTTTAGCTAAGAATCGCCATTTAATGATATTTTACGAGAACCAAATATGTCTTGCTTCGTTTGTATTCAATTTTCTTTCTTTGTAGTGTTCGAAATGGATAATTATGTTAATAGTGCCTACTCTTAAATTGATTACCAGTTATAACTATATAATCAATGTCGTTTTTGGTTAAAGTATCATGTGACAGTTGCTGCATATATAATTGATTTTCCAGGCAGTTATCTTTCGTTAAGTATATTGTTTGAGAGTCGCAATTTCATTTCCGAGTTTTATTGATTTTTCTCTGGTACATCGACATATTCATTATTATATTTATCGTGTTCCCGTGTCGTCATAAATAGTGACAATTTTATTATATAAAAGGGAATTTTATTTTCAATTGTGAATATAAACTTGTTTTTTTTTTCTGAGTGTTTACGACACACACTTCGCCTGGAGCAACGGTTAGGAATGAGCAAATATTTCTGGGAAGTTTAGAGATTGTCAGTATGACCGCCCAAATCCAAGATCGTTAGCGAGGCACTATTTTATGTATGAAGGTACCTGGTGTGCCACAGATTGCAAAATGGATGCAACAGAACACGTTGCAAGCAGTCCCAAATATAATGGACTCTAGCGGGATAGGTCGAAACGATCGTCGTACAAAATAAAGACTGATACCAAATCTTACTTCTGGTTATTTAATCAATTATTACCTCAACTAACACTGTGGAATTACTGAAGTAGATCCAACGGAAATATACCCCAACTGCGGATGACGCCAGATAGCCCAAACCGCTCTACTCAACACTTCAACACACGAATCGACATATACTCATCAGTTCAAAATATTTTCATATATATACGCACACACACACACACACACATACATACATACATACATACATATATACATATATATA
>NC_068992.1:16914523-16919814 GCF_001194135.2 Octopus bimaculoides
ATACGTGTATGTATGTATGTATGTATCTGCACGTTCGTGCCTGTCAAATCATTGGGGGTGGAATCATGCTAAAACAATGTGAGGAATCGCATTGTGTGCATCGCGTACAACTTTCCTGAGCGAAGCAAATACATCTCTGCAACTTGTGCAATTCTCAGAGATAACAGAAATGGTCCTGAAATCATGGATACTCCTTAAGAATGTAGAAAGAGTGGCTAAAATTGTGAAAAATATCTAAAAATTTCTTCCTTATCCATTTATTTCCCGCCCTTCTCTCTCCCTCCCACACTTCCATCCCACTCCTCGCTCCCCTCTCTGCCCGTTTCATCTCTCTCTCCAACCCCTTTAACTCACCCCTCTCGCTCCATCTCTTACCTTCAATTTACTTATTTTCTATATTATTTTATATTCTATAATTTCTCAGACTATATAAAAGCGATTTCGCTAATAACATCTGTATCATAAATCTATGATTCTATGATGTATTAATTCTAGAGACAATAAACTGAAGTTTTTCCAGATGGCAAATAGACAAAAAGACAGAGATCGACTATACAGGATGGTTGCTCTTTAGTCTATATTTAACACAAAGCTCTCATTTATGTTTTTGTGTAGGAACAATAGGCAAGGGTGAAGTTCATTTTGTTCTGTTTGTTTTTTTAACTCTAGAGCAATAACTAACTTAAGCGATGTGAAATGTTTTCAACTGTCAATTGATATCCGCTTTGTTAACACGTATATCATATATCTTTCATCTTTTACTTGTTTCAACTATTGGCCTGCGGCTGTGCTGGAGCACCCCATTGAAAGGATCTAGTCGAGCAAATTCATCACGATACTTATCCTTTCTGTGTTGTTTTTTTTTTTTTTTTTATTCTGGTTCTTATTCTATCTATTTCATTATCGAATTGAAAGTTGTGAATCACATACATAAACAAAGCAGCACCGGTCTGCAAGCTGTTGTGGGTGACAAACACAGGTAGAAAAACACTCAGGCAAAGACACACACACACACACACACACACACACACACACACACACACACACACACACACACACACACACACACACACACACACACACACATGCACATACACGCACCACACATACACATATGTGCACACGCACATATAAATACGACGAGTTTCCATATTGTTTCCGTCTACCAAAAGTTGCTGGTCAACCTTGGCTATGATAGAAGACCCAAGATGCCACGCAGCGAGCTCCTAAAGCATACAGTCTTAGTTGCGTAGCATAATTGTTATTGTTGTATAGTGAAACTGTATACCCCGCCCGGTAAAAAGTGGGAGGAGTCATCCATTACAAATAGACCAGTAGCCAGTCGTCAAGAGAGGGTCGAGAGTCGACAGTACTAGTCGGGGGTCTTGTGGAGCTATCAGCGATAGTAAGACAGAAGTTAGTGTATTACTATTCGGGTACGAAGTGATACAACGGTATCCGTTGATTAGTAACTATTGTGGCTACTAGCGTAAAACAGCAACTATAGCACAACGGCAGTCACACATCACACCAGTGGGACGAACCCACTTTATATCAGTTATCCCCCATTTTCCACTAGGATAACGATTGTTTTTCCAGGAAAAGAAACAAAAGCGAAATTATGTTTTATCAATAGAAAAGAAGAATTGGGACGTTGTAACATTCATGCTTTTCTAGGAAACTGTTGATGCGAAGCGAATTCTGAGTATCAAGTGAAAATTCAATATCTGTTATCAGTAATCAATATAGACTATTGACAATAGATAATTATTACAAGAAACTGTAAGTTACATATTGCGAAATATCGATTTCAAATTTTGGCACAAGGCCAACAATTTTGTAGGAGGGGTTAAGTCGATTACATCGACCCCATTGCTCAACTGGTATTTATTTTATCACCCGAAAGGATGAAAGGCAAAGTGTACCTCAGCGGAATTTGAACTCAGAACGTAAAAGGCGGACGAAATGCCGTTAAGAAACCTTTTGTTGTTGTTGTTGTTGTTGTTGCTGTTGTTGCATAAGCATCATAAGATGAAGATCAATTTGTGGTAGAAACCAACTTTTTCAGTGGGGGCGTAAGTCGATTACATGGACGCCAGTGTTAAACAAATACTTATTTTATCGAAGCCAAAAGGGTGATGAATGGTGAGGTCGACCTCGGCGGAATTTGAGCTCAGAATGCAAAGACGGACAAATTGCTGCTAAGCATATATCACGGTGCGCTTACGATATTTCCATCACGCAACTTTAATATTAATAATAGTAATAATCTCATTAGTAGTGCTAGTAGGAGCAAAAGTGGAATGTTTGTTTGAACCGATAGAAACATAACATGTAAGATTGTATAAATTATTGTTGTTAAACAAGGGAAAGCTAGACAATGTAGGTTAGGTATAAGATTCTTAGTGGTGTTTAATTTCGTCTGTTCAGATTTGATTTCAAAAATTTTTACCAGGGTCACGAGAAGTATCAATTGTTTTCACCAGCATTGTATAAGATACAGGGAAGTTATTGTTATCACAACTGTTGTCGAATAGAAGAAAGAAGATTTTCTCCCAGACACGGATAGACGCTGAGATTTCATCCGTTCGACTTCTGCATTACTCTTTACTCTTTACTCTTTTACCTGTTTCAGTCATTTGACTGCGGCCATGCTGGAGCACCGCCTATATATATATATATATATATATATATATATATATATATATATATATATATATATGTGTGTGTGTGTGTGTGTGTGTGTGTGTGTGAATGTGTGTGCGTGTGAAACAGTCTCTCTTTTTAATTATAACGCAGTATGTTCACAGTTTTGCTTTTGACAGAAACGTCACCTTTTAAGCGTGGACATTAGGTTCTTTAGTTTCATCTTCCTTTCATGTATAATAAAATGACAACCAGTCAAGTGCTGGATATTAAATCCAATCCATTACAAAGCCTCTATTAAAAAAATGTAAGACTGTTATTTAATGGCAAGAATAGCAATTAAGCAATGATTTGGATGTACCTCAAATTAACACCTGTCTACAGCAAACTGAACACTTGTAGAAATATATTTTAAATATATTTCAACGCGTACGTCAATGAATGCCGTGAAAAAATGCAAATGACAGAGTTAAGGCTATCCTTGCTATTGCCAAAAATCCTGTGTCAAGCATGTGTGACGTCATTTTGTTAGTATGATCGCTTGGTTGCTAGTTTAATTGTTTCTCATACGGGGTTGTTGCTTTTTTTGTGTGTTTGTGTGACTCTACTGTATTTGGTGAACATGTGTGTTTGTATTCACACGAACAATGTCTCTCTCGTTATCTATAACTAGTTCGTAGTCAACAACATAATAACCTTTGATCCGTTTAACTGAAGATTTCAATTAAAAGCCTCCATATGACCAAATTTCAAATTAACGTTGATTGCAGTAATTTTCCTTGTTTGTTTTCGTTGTGTGGCTATCGTTGTTCTTTATGGATTTTTGGTGTTTTTTTTACTCTTTTTATTATTTTTGTCTATTTATATTTTGCTTTTGTAAATAAGATGCCGCATTTCGTCACTGCTTACACGTGCTAGATACTAAACAGACTAGTAATATAGATAAACAAAATCGTACAGGAAAGCTGATAAGGGCAAGACAGAGAAAGAGAGAGAGAGAGAGAGAGAGAGAGAGAGAGAGAGAGAGAGAAATAATTTATGCGTATGTATGTCTGAAGGTGGGTTATACGTATTTAATTGGTTTCAGACAGAGGCTGTGGTCATACAGTGGCACCACCATTTAAAAGAAATTCCTTTAGAGCAGTGGTTCCGAAAGTGAGCGATATCGCCCCTTTGGGGCTGGTGGAAAGATCCAAGGGGCGTTGAAGAATCATGGGGCGATAATGGGGTGACCAAAACGGTGCAATGGATGTAGAAAAAAATGAAGGGTTAATTAGATTAAGTCTTATTTGTGAAATACTCTTGTTTTGAATTTGCTGCAGTAAATGGTCTATATCTGTAATGGTGTGTGGTGGGAGTGCACTAGGAATGAGCCCCTAGAACCAAGGGGGCTCAGCCTGAAAAAGTTTGGGAACCACTGCTTTAGGGTAATCCACATCAAGGTAGCATAAAGTACTACTTGCATGTTTATGTTTTTCTAAAGGCCAACAATTTCTGGGGAGGGGTTATGTCCATGTAATAGACCCCGGTGTTCAGCTGGTACTCATTTCATCGACCACGTAAGATTGAAAGGCAAAGCCAACCACTGCGGGATTTGAACTCAGAACGTAAAAAAAAACCGGACGAAATACCACTAGGCATTTTGCCCGGGAGTACTAACGAGTCCGCCAGCTCCCCGCCTAATAATAATGATAATCTAATAATAATCATTTCTAATATAGGCACAAGGCTATTGACACCAGTGTTTCACTGCTATTTATTGTATGACCTCGAAAGAATAAAAGGCAGAGGCGACCTCTGCGGGATTTGAACTCAGAACGAAAAAGAAAAAAAAACGAGCGAAATGACATTAAGCATTTTTCCCGGTGTGCTAACGATTCAACCAGCTCGTCCCACTCCTGTGCTTTAACAATGATACACCCAACAGTCCTACGGCCGCTGTATCGAGTCATGGCATCGATGAGACATAGCTGATAAGTTTGGTACGACATTTCGAGCTTGTAATCTCTAATCTCTTCCGGGAGGGGAAGGGAGCTTTCCCTCAGGTGATAATAAGATAGGTTCATCTCCCTTTGTGACCCTAGAGCGTGGGTGTATAAATGTGTGTGTGTACGTATATGTATGTGTGCTTATGTGTAAATATATGCCTGTATCCATATATATAAGTATATGTGTGTAACTTCGTGTTTGTCTCATGACGCTTGACAGTAGCTGTTGGTTCAGTTAAGATCTACGCATTTTGGCGGTTCTACAGAAAAAGACCGATGGAATAAGGAATTGTCTTAAAGTAACGATTAAGGTCTGTTTGATCGCATAACTCATTTCCGACACTGCCCCCCCGCATGGTCGCAATCCAATAAATTAAAAAGAAACGAATAAAGAAATATGAGAATATGCTAATGTGTGTGTTTGTGTATGTATGATCATGTTCATATATTACGTAATTACTTATACATCAAATACATATGTATATATATATATATATATATATATATATATAGTCATTAACGTGACATACATACGTATATATGGATATACATTACACACCAAAACATATATAGTATATATATATATATACGCGCATATGTATATATATATATATATACATATATATATATGCATGTATATGTATGTATATGTATGTA
>NC_068992.1:16919824-16922541 GCF_001194135.2 Octopus bimaculoides
ATATATATATATATACATATACACACACACACAGATTCACACTTTACACACACAAAAACATTCACATATATGCATAGATTACTCACAGGTAATTATCTCTATGTATAATTGCATCCATATGTATAAATGCATCCATATTTACATCATGTGTGTCAGTGTGCGTGTATATATATATATATATATATATATGCATAGACGTATACAATTATATATAGAGATAATTACCGGTGAGTAATCTAAGCATACATATGAATGTTTTTTTTTGCGTGTTTAAGTGTGATTGTGTGTGTTTTGAATATGGGGAATGTATAATTACGTGTTATGTGTACTTCTGTAGAAAGAATGAGAGAGAGAGAGAGAAAGAGAGAGAGAGAGAGAGAGAGAGAGAGAGAGAGAGAGAGATGACATAGCCATACACCAAATATAATGATGTGGTTTAATTAATTAATTACGTTAAAAAATTTCCAGTTGCGTAAACAAATTAGTTGATTTAATGTTTTTCTTTCCTTTTTTAATATTTTTTTATTGCTGTATACATTTCCTCTTCCATTATGTATCAAAATATCACAAATTAATTAGACGTTCACGTTAACTACTTGGAGGAGAGATCACTGTATCGAATCTGTGACGGATGATACCGTTTGCATAACTATTATGGTGTGTCTTTCTTGCAAGTGGAATTCGAAGTGCCAGAGCCTTTTAGGAGCAAATGTCGGAGTTTCTTTCATATTAAACAAATCTAACATTTATTTAATTTTTTTTCCCTAAATATCATGCTATGATGTGGAGGCGCAATGGCCCAGTGGTTAGGGTAGCGGACTCGCGGTAATAATATCACAGTTTCGATTCCTAGACCGGGCGTTGTGAGTGTTTATTGAGCGAAAACACCTGGCTCCGGCAGGGGATAGTGGCGAACCCTGCTGTACTCTTTCACCACAACTTTCTCTCACTCTTACTTCCTGTTGTGCCTGTAATTCGATGGGTCAGCTTTGTCACGCTGAATATCCCCGAGAACTATTTATATAGTTTGAAACATAACGTTACCAGCCAGTGCCATCGCCCATACGCACATTAACATCATAAATAAATATTAATACATGGTAGCTTAGTCAACTAAATTGCACAAGTATTGAGTTTCGTCTTTTGGATTTTTTTTTTTTTTTTTTTTTTTTTTTTTTTTTTGGCGGGTGGGGTTTAGATTCATAAAGTGGTATTAGGTGTCTTATACTATATAGAAAAACACATATGGCTCCCGCGATGGAATTCAGATAACAACTAGGTAGCTAAGTGTTGTATGTTAACCCCCATTGTTGATGCTTATGTATGTGATATCACCAATGTTTATTTATTTCGTTACTTTTGCTTTTATTATTCTATGTATGTATGTATGTATGTTTGTATGTATGTATGTATGTATGTATGTATGTATGTATGTATGTATGTGTATGTATGCATGTACGTACGCATGTGTAAATGTATGCATGTATGTACGTATCTATGCATGCATATAGTGGTGAATGGATGCATTGATGCACACACAAACATTGACATAAACCTATATATACATTTTATCTTTTATTTTTACTTGTTTCAGTCATTAGACAGCGGCCATGCTGGGGCACCGACTTAAAGAATATTAGTCCAACAAATCGTATGTATTTATATATGTATTTATTTATTTATGTACGTAAATATGTATGTATGTTTGTATGTATGCTTACTTTTTCTTTAACAAATATTTAAGTTCTTAACGACATCCAAAGTCACTAGCGTAGCTAGAGTGTGGTGCCGCCCGGGGCAGCCACAAAAAAAAACACATATTGCCTACAGCAGACCCTGCAAAAGTGCCACCCGGGGTGGACCACCTCCACCTTCCCCACCCCGCCTAGCTACGCTAGTGTTCAAAGTGACTAGATTCCTTTGTTTAAACAAAGCATTTTCTTTCCTAGGGTTTCAGAATATATACGTACGTTAATATGAGCATATAGGCGGTTGTATATATGTTTTTTTTCTCTTTTTTAACAGTAGCATAGACATTTGGTTGTTCGATTACTAATGCTGGGCCAGAGATATACTAATGCATCAGCTACTGAGAATGACACTTAGTTCTTTCACCTCCTTCATCAATGTGCCGTGTAGTAGGGCTGAACTCGAAACACATAGTTACAAAGAGAACGTCTCGATCACACGGCACATTAATTTCATTGCTAATTTTTCTCGTATGTCTTAAAATCGAGGTAAGGCATCAGACTACCATCGAACATAGCTTGAGTTCGATCTGCTGTTGTTGTTTTAATCCCAGATCACTTTTCATTAAATGTTTCAGCCGACACTATCATATCTCTTTTTTTTTTTTTTTGTTTCGTTCGCAGTGTATGTAGGCCAACGTTATCGAACAAACACTGTATTTGATAACGTAGGATGTGATTTGAGAGCGACTTGTCTGATAATTGTAGTCTGTCAACCAACTCTGTCAATGTTCTCGTTTTAGGTCTAATTACATCGCATTGTATGATTAGAGAGAATAGTTGATTTTGTACACCCTCCTCCCCTTCATTTGGCCTACTTATTGCGACAGCATATGAGATCTCGTATTATAGCCTAATAATAGGCCAACGTCATGCCAAGGTTAGAACTTTATCTCTGAGAACCTAAGGTCATGATGCATATACCGTATATATATATATATATATATATATATATATATATATATATAT
>NC_068992.1:16922614-16924709 GCF_001194135.2 Octopus bimaculoides
TTGGTATCTACAAGATCCAACGAGTGCCAGGTAACGCTTAGTAAGTGCTATGGACAAACCGTAGTTTTGGTCGAACACATCGACCCCAAGACTTATTCTTTGCAAGGCTAGTACTTATTCTATTGGTCTCTTTTGCCGAACTGCAATGTTACAAGGAGGTAAACACACCAACATCGATTGTCAAGCGATGGGTGGGACAGACACAGTCACACCAACACACACACACACACATATATATATATATATATATATATATATATGTATACATACATACATACATACATACATACATAGGACAGAATTCTTTCAGTTTCCATCTACCAAATCCATTCACAAGGCTTTGGTCGGCACGAGGCTATCGCAGAAGTGTCTAGAGTTGAAAAGAATCGTTAGCACGTTAGGTAAAATGCTTTGCGGCATTTTGTCAGGCTTTGCGTTTTGAGCTCAAATTTTGCATAGGTCGACTTTGCCTTTCATCCTTTCGGGGTCGATTAAATAATTACCATTTATGCGCTGGTTCTGATGTAATCGACTTAATCCCCTCTCCAAGCTCCCCTTGTGGCAAAAATTTTAAATCATCATCATCATCATCATTATTATTATTATTATTATTATTATTATTATTATTATTATTATTATTATTATTATTATTATTATGGCGTCGAGCTGATGGAATCGGTAGCGCCAGCCGAAACACTGCCTAACATTACGTCCGACTTCTCGTACTGAGTTCAAATTCTGTAGAGGTTGACTTTATGGTCTATCTTTTCGGAGACGACAAATTCACCGGGGTCGATGTAATCGAATAAAATTTCCTCCTTCTAAAATGTCTGGCCTTATGCCTATAGTGGAAAGATTCATTAACATAATTATTATTATAACCACGCAGTTACGCAGCTACATATAAAGAAATCTGCATTAAAATACAGTTTCTTTACATTATATCGCTAAAAGTGACGCGGCTCATCGTTTAAAATGGTGTATTAGATAATATCATCGATGCTATCTCTGATGCCAGTATATATTTCAGCACTAAGCGATTGCTTAGTAACAGATCTTATTGATGCTGGCTTGTTTCCTGTGTAACAGACTGCTGGTAATTATCCGAAACCATTCAGCTGTTGACAAAGATTTATTTGGTAGCACAAAACTAACAATGGCTACAGACCCATCGTTTCTACACTTCACATCTCTCGCTGTAACAGCAACCTTTACGAGTCGGAACTCAGCAATGTCTCATACGAACTGTTCTGTAGTTCAACTGCCGTGAAGATAGCTGATTTCAATGTTTCGTCCTGCATGCTTTTCCTGAAGATAAGAGAGACAGGCCGAAGTGTCCAAGCTTGGGTTGCGTTTTAGTAAATGCTGAAGAAATAGAAATGATTAATGCAGTAGTATTAGTTGATAGGAAGAGTAAGGAGAAAAAGAGAGAAGGAAAGTGTGAGATGGTCGGGAAGTCTGGTTTGAGGAGGAGACAGGCGGAGGACGAGGTAGGAAGAGATAGCCGCCTTATGCGAACAGAAAGTAGATGGTGTCCAAGTAAATAATGGGAGGAGAGACATTCCCGTGGCGCTGTCCATGCAAAAGTCCCTCCCTCTTCATGTCAACAATATTGAACTTCATTGTCGTTTTCCTAATAATTGTCCATGAAAAGGGTCCATCATTTTGGGATTTATTTCCTCGCGGTTCACGTTTTCCTCCACAAGTGTCGAAATATGATGGTTCAAACTGAAATGAAATACGATAACCCGATACTTTCACCCGTCTGATCCGGGCTACGAAGATCGGTAGTACTCCTGACAGTATTCTTTACAGGAATTACAAAAAGAAAAGAAAAAGAGATAGAAAGGTACGAAAATATATTCACAATACATACAATATATATGTGTGTGTGTGTGTGTGTGTGTGTGTGTGTGTGTGTGTGTGTGTGCACAGGTGCAGGAGTGGCCGTGTCGTATGGTAAGTAGCTTCCTGACCAACCACGTGGTTCTGGGTTCAGTCCCACTGCGTAGCACGTTGATCTAGTGTCGTCTAATACAACATCGAGCAGACCAAAGCCTTGTGAGTGGATTTGGTAGACGGAAACTGAAAGAAG
>NC_068992.1:16925210-16925785 GCF_001194135.2 Octopus bimaculoides
ATATATATATATATATACAAGCATACACATAAATACATGTGTGTATATGTTTGTGTGTGTATATATGTATGTATTCATATATACATACATATAACATAGGGACACATATACACAAACATACGTAAACAACTACGTACGTGCATGTGTGAGAGTGTTTAGCAGAGAGACAGAAGACAGAATGGGAAAAGGAGACACAGACAGAGAGAAGAGAGGATAAAGATGAAAAAGCCAGAGAAGGAAAACAAACAGAGAGAGAGAGAGAGAGAGAGAGTGAGAAGTAGAAAGAGAGAGAGAGCGACAGACAGGCAGACAGACAGAGAAAGAATAAGGCTGCTATCGATAGCACGAAGTAAAATAAACTTCTGGGATTCACCAGCGTTTTCATGAACACTAACATCATTGGCAGATTGACAGCGGTTACAACAATATTAACTTAAAACAACATCGACAGCGAATAACAGAAATATAACTGCAACAACAACAACAACAACCGTTTCACACATTGTATACACACCTGAAAGAAATATAAACCCCGCCACTCGTCAACATAACACGTATGTCTGTGTGAGTATATA
>NC_068992.1:16927030-16927844 GCF_001194135.2 Octopus bimaculoides
ATATGCATATATATATATATATATATAAATACATACACACACATATCTATATGCATACATTCACACACACATATACACACACATATCTGTATGCATACATTCACACATACACATACATATATATATATATATATATACGCATTACATACATTCATACATACACTCACATATATATATGCATGCATTCATTCGTATACACACACACACACACATACACACACACGTACACTTGATGGCATGTATGTATATGAATATATTTCGCATAAGGCATATGAGATCTTGTTCATATGTGTGTATTCCTCCCTGTGCATGTGTGTATGTATTTGTGCGTGTGCGTGTGAGTATGTGCTTTTTTGTGTATGCGTATGTGTGAGCTTACCTGTGTGAATTCAGGTATAGTTACATATTATATAGGCGCCATAATGGTACTATTTTAGTGATAACTGCTTCCTGCAGCCCACCTTATTCTTCCAGATGTCAAAAATAAATTCTTTATTATCACACAACGGTAAACTGATAATGACAATACCAACAGTGGTGCTAACAACCAAAAGAAATAGCAACCAAATACCTTCCTTCATATTATATATATATATATAACTTAATATGCGTTATACCTACAAAGGAAAGGCGAGATGGCCACGGAAGGATTATGGTCCTTCATAGGTCGACTCAACCAGGATTGGTTTTGAGGCTAAACAGAAGTAGCAATAATAGTAAAAATATTAATGATTCAGACGATGATAACTATAGCTAGACATCTAAGTAGTAGTAGTAGTAGTAGTAGTAGCAGCAGCAGCAGCTGTAGTAGTAG
>NC_068992.1:16927944-16928489 GCF_001194135.2 Octopus bimaculoides
TCGGACCGGTTCTGACCAGTTCGGACCAGTTTTGCCGGTGTGGACTAGCATAAAAAATATAGAAGTACAAACGACTCGCAAAAAATTCGCTTTACTTGAATTATTTTGGAAACTTCAGTTCTGCCCCTCACATTGTCAAATATGTCTACTACTACATCAGCATGGTAGAGATAATTGTTATTTTCGCATCATTACTTAATGGCCAATGAACGGGTTTACTTCTTAATTTTGGACTTACAATCTGTTCAGCAACGAAGCATTTCTTCTACTTTAAAAATTGTTTGAATACTATCACGTGCAAAATGAACAATTCATCATTTATGGTTATATATTAAATTGTGGATCCTTATCTTGATCTATCTCTGTCTTTCTGAAAATATTACCCCAATTTTTGGTCACAGAGTTCTATGCCCCAATAGGAATAGCAATGTATTTAAGAATGCCAGAAACGCCAACTCAAGGAAAAGCAATCTAACGAAATTTCTAAATGTCAAAAGCTATCAAACTATTTTACAATGTGTGTGTATATATATATATATATATAT
>NC_068992.1:16928545-16932370 GCF_001194135.2 Octopus bimaculoides
TGTGTGTGTGTGTGTGTGTGTGTGTGTATTTATATATTTATACATAAATATATGTGTGTGTATGTATATATATATATATTTACAGAGAGAGGAGTGAGAAAGAATAAGAGAGAGACACAATCATACTCACGTATACACACACAAGCATATACAAGCATAGACACACACAGATATATACATATATATACACATACCTATGAGTTTGTGTATATGTGAGACTCAATGTTCATTTTTTTTGTATACATGTGTGTGTTTGTATGCTTTACGTATCTGGTGTTTAAGTTCCTCCTATCGCCCCAAGTTTCCTTTGTTCAACTTAGTTTAGAGTTATGTGATGAACGGTGATTAAATATCGATTCTAATCGCCATCACTCATCATTTTAATCTTTATTACATGTATTTGGATACGTAATTTTCTTTTGGTGATTTTTATCACTCACGAACACATAGCATTACATGATACTATTCTTAGAGAGACACACAGAGAAAAAAATACCCTTCTTAGACTGTTATATGAATAAAGTTTAATATTTAAGTCTTGGTAGTTCAACTTACTAAAAAAAATTTTCTCCTTTTAGGTTCTTTACTTTTGCTATTATTAATCTTAATAAGTCGTTGTATAGTTTCTATAAATAGCTTAAGATAAAGGTATCTTAAAAACTTCAGAAACATTTATGCGAATCTATTTAATCTGCCGTTATATGAATCAATGTAAAATTCTTTTTCATCTGAGGGCAAAACGAAATACTGAAGTTGTTCTAAAAATATTTATTAACCGTGAGAAGGTGGGTGGGAGAGGTATTATTTCTAAATATTCTAGAAACAAACAACACTAAACAGACTTATACGCACGCGTAAATACAAAGAGGTGCATGCACACACAAACATATATATACTCGTACACGCCTACACATTCATGTCCTGTACATAAATACATAGATAAACAAGTATATATACACCGACACGCATATACACACACACATATGGAAATAGAGATAAGAGAAAGAAAGAATATATGTAAAGGACAATGGTATAGATACAAAAATGCGTGTATATACACACACAACAAAACGTATACACATACACACACACACATTATGTATAAGTTTATACATACTGTATGTATGTGTACAAATTCCGGTGTGAATTTATCTTTTAGCTTTTATTTATTTCAGCTATTGGTTGCGACCATGCTTCAGCAGCACCTTCATTGGGTTTCGTGGAATAGACCGACCTCAGCACTTATTTTATCAGCATTTAATACCGGACGGCTAGGTTACAGGGACGTAAGCAAACCAACACTGGATCGTGAGATAAACACAGATAAGTTTCTTTATTGGCCACACAGGGCCGAACACAGAGGGGACAAAATCACAATGTAGAGCTTTTCTTTCTGAAAATCGAAAAAAAGGAGAAAAACAAAATTCCGATCAAAAGGGATCGTGAATAAAAACGATCAAAAGGGATCGCGTATCACAGAAAATATTAAAATGTAAAAAGAAAGATTAGGTTTATCCGTGTGAAGAAAGCCCTACGGAAAAGACCACGTAAACTCTGGCAGGGAATAGACATATGAGAGCAAAGTGCTCTCTATCTCTCTTTTATCGATTTGCAGGTTCATGCACAAAACGGTTTCGTCATTCGCACGCACCATCTTTGCTACATTCACCCACCTTTTTTTGAAACTCTCACAAGACAAAACTTGCCTCTCTATTCTCACCTTCCTTTTCAAGTGGTACTTGAAAAAGTTGATGAGCGATTGGTCAGAGAGGAAAAGCGTTTGTCTCTAAACCTTTTGTGTCCATAGGTCCCGGGCCGAAAGTTGTCCTGAACAAGCATGTCAGGTGTTCCTCGTCGACACCCAGATTATTCCCGAAAATATCGTCGCACCTCCCCTCCACTAATCCTCTATAGAACGCCTTCTAATCGATGTATCAATACCAACAGATGACAATGTTTCTCTAAAAGAAATGGAGAAACTTTCAAAATACAAAGATCTGGAAATATAGATGTCTCTTAGTTCTAGTGTCTCGAACTAAGACACGAGGACTAACAAGTATATATAACATACAGAAAATAGCACTACTAGGCATCGCACACATCCTCCTTAAAACATTTTCAATACAGTAACATTAACAGCATCACAACAAACCACAACACATACACAAGGCACACAGAGCTGCGCTAGGTAATGCAGTGAAAGTACGTGATAAAAATAAGACTACTAAAGAAGAAGAAGAAGAAGAAGAAGAAGAAGAAGAAGAAGAAGAAGAAGAAGAAGAAGAAGAAGAAGAAGAAGAAGAAGAAGAAGAAGAAGAAGAAGAAGAAGAAGAAGAAGAAGAAGAAGAAGAATCCGGAGTGGACTGTGGAGGGAGAGTCAAGATTGTTGATGAAAGGTCGGTCAATAAGGTTGGCAATTACCGGCGCATTGCTTGTCTTAACCTTTTATGGAAAGTGTTAATAGACATCCTCGAAGGGAAAACATATACGTCCCTTGCGGAAAACAATCTACTTCCAGTAGAACAAAAATGATGCCGAAAGGAGATACCGAAAAGGACCACTTTGTGATAGCCGATGTTGTAATGAAGAACTGCATATAGTACAAAAAGAATTTTCTACATGGCCTGGATAGACTTTACAAAGGCTGAAGACAAAGGCTTCGTTCGTGGATTTTGGAAATTCTCGACATGTGTGGAATAGCTGTCCTATCGTCATCGGAGCATTGGTTTCAATAGCACCCAACCCGAAGAAACATCAGAAAATTTTAGAAATGCTCTACAACCTTAGGTGTATTGTAAAAATCGGTATTATTTGGAACTGCACGCATATTTCGTTAAGTACTGTCCGTCTGAGGTCCTTGTTGTGACTTGACAGACAGTAAAAACTCCCGGTAGACAATATCTTCAATCAACAACATCACGATGTTGGATACTGTGCGACGTCTTAAATGATGATGATGATGATGATGATGATGATGATGATGATGATGATGATGATGATGATGACGACGACGATGATGAGGATGATGAAGATGATGATGATGACGATGATGATTATGATGATGATGATGATGATGATGACGACGACGATGATGAAGATCTTACTATAGCTCTGCTACTGCTGCTGCTGCTGTGGTTGGTGCCATATACTGATGGTCTTCACCATATCTTCTGACGAATAGAAAAACCACAGGAGAATGTATCTATACATTCGTACACCAGTGATATTATTATATTCTGTGTATCTATCAAATCTGAGCTTGAAAACGTTGGAAAGTAATTCCATATTTCAATTCCTGGATAATGTTCATACCAAAGCGTTGGCGTCAGGAATATATCCGCTTATCTTGATTCCAGTACCTAACGTCGTGCCATTTTTTCTTTTTTTTATATTTCATTTACACTGTGGTGGTAAAATATTAAGCCATCCTAAACGGAATTTGAACTTCTAAAGAATTTTGTCGGGCGCTCAAATGATTTTAGTATATGCCACGTTAAATTATATTGATGGATGTGTTGTTAAGAAGCTCGTTTTTTGCAAAAACGTGGTTTCTGGCTCAAGCCTAATGAGCCGCACCTTGGACAAGTATCTTCTACTATAATGGCGGTCCGACGAATGCCCTATGAGTGAATTTGGTAGACAAAACGGTGCAGAACCACGTCGTGTATGTATGTATGTATGTATGTATGTATGTATGTATGCATGCATGTATATTTGTATATATGTATGTATGTATGTATATATGTATGTATGTATGTATGTATGTATGTATGTATGCATGCATGTATGTGTGTCATTGTGTTTGTATTTGTCACTCACCACCAC
>NC_068992.1:16932418-16934320 GCF_001194135.2 Octopus bimaculoides
AAAAAAAAAAACATAAGAACTGGTGGTGATTTGTTCGATTGATGCCTTTAAGGTGATATCCCAGCGTGGTCGCAGACCAGCGACTGAAACAAATAAAATATAAAAACTAAAAGCAATATTTCTATTAAATTAATCAAACTATTGCTTCCTAATATTTCCTTTCTGAAGCTATAGAAATCCAAATTATAAACTAATAATTTTCAAATAATACAAGTGTTTATTTAATCATACTTTACGACTACAAGCTATAAATCACGGCGACCTAAATATACCACACAGCAACGTTTATTTAATTACTTCTCGTCATTTAATCAAATTTTCCTCAAGTTAGAAATGTGGTGTGAGTAATGTGAGGAATTCTTGAGATGACAAGAATTCAGGACTATTTACTCATTTAGAATAATATAAACGGGAACTGTTAATGTTTGTACCAAAAACACGAGTTATTCTAGCTTTAAATTAATCTGATATTGGGAAAAAATATACTACGATGTATGTAAATTATGAAGCGGTTTATCTAAGGCTTTCTGGTATTACGTGGTTTACAGATATATCTCAGTTTCTGGGATGCAAATCTACTTCCTTTTTACGAACTGCGTAATTCGTATTAATCCTTGAAGGGTTGTGGTTCTCCTGTTCTTTAGGTACGATCTTCTCCATCGCTAACGATGAAATGCATCTCTTCTTCATAATGTTATACAAATAGCTGCAGCAGGCAGTTAGATGTAAAGTATATTTTGCCTTACAAGAGAAGCCCACAAATAGAATTTGAGAAGCTTCGTTTGCATTGCTCATAGATATATATTCACTTACATGAATATTTGTGTATTCCAAGAGTTAACTTGTTCAATTATCTTCTATGTCAGTGAAACTCGATGTCCATGAGCTATATATTCCTGTCGCTGAATTTGAGGAAAATGCAGAGTAATACACAGTGTCCAGGATTAGTATCTGTATCTCTTGGTTCATGAAAGGCCAAAATATTTAATCGTTAACTACAATGAGCTCACACCAATTATATGTACCTAAAAAGGTACAGCCATTTAAAAACATCACCAGTTGTACGTCATCTTCGCAGATTGTTCATAAAAGAATTCACATTTGTCTACTTTCGGAAAAAGACATGTATTCTGTTATAGAAATTGAGCATTCCATTGCTGGCTAACGAAACTCTCGCTAATCATAAAGTTGGGACACAGTTGTAGATAGTCACAAGTGACTGCATTGGACACTACGCAGCACAGTGCTATGATAGAAAACTGGTCTCAATGTTTCTTCAAAAGCACGGTACATCTTAGTCGAGTTGATGACGCAGCCTCAATTCACGTTTCAGACGAGTTTTCTTTAATTATTTGTGCTCTCAAAATGCGAGAATACTATAAAACTGTATTCTCAACTTATTTTATTATCCTTCAAACCTATCCGCTGAAATTAGGAGAAAAACCACTTCACTGTATAAGAGGAGACCCCTTTCGGTCATGAATGACTATGGGACTGCACCTAGAAAGTTACCCTCCGATGCACAAGGTTGTTTGTGGAAGGCTAGCAGTCGCCCATGCATACAGGCCTCCCCTCTCCACACTACTGATGCTATCCAATGGAAAAGCAAAGGCCAATACAGCTTGGCACCAGTGATGTCGCAACTCATTTCTACAGCTGAGTGAACTGGAGCAACGTGAAATAAAGCGGTTTGCTCAAGGACACGACGCGTCGCCGGGAATTGAACTCACGACCTTATGATCGTAAGCCGAATAACTTAACCACTAAGCCACGCGCCATCATATATATATATATATATATATATGTGTGTGTATATATATATATGTATATATATATATATGTATATATATATATATACACACCTCTGTGTGTATGTAGGTGTGTGTGTCTTTGGGTGTGCGT
>NC_068992.1:16934655-16938169 GCF_001194135.2 Octopus bimaculoides
TCTATCGGTCATTAGTTCACCAGTTTATTGATAATAGATTGCTGTCTTTCGAAATCTTAATATCAATGACCAAATAAAGAGATGTGTTTTTTTCGTTTTGTTCTTTGCTTTTTTTAGGTGGGGGTTGTTGTTGTTTTTTTGTTTTTGTTTTTTTCCTTTTTTCAGTTTGGAGCTATAACATATCTTATCTGAATCTTTTATCGATATATTTGCCAATGTAGCTATCAGGCCAACCCTAAATAGAACGGTTGGCAAAATATATTCTCCAGCTGTCAATAGTATGACACTAGAGACAATAAATTACTTGTGTTGGAAGACAAGGTTACTTTCAATAAAAACAAATATATATTTTCACATTTTGTAACTAGCTCTTGTTTTTTTAAACTCCGTATAAGATATACTGATGTTTGCATAGATAGAAATACTGAATAAATATAAAAAATTCGGAGTTTCGCATCTGCATAACGCATGTTTTGTCCATAGGAAAGCATTTAACAATTAACAGCTATGTCCATCTTGCAGTATATAAATACCTAGTGAGGTAGGTTTTACTTTTGTAAATACATTGAAAATTATAAATATTTCGTTGACTATCACAAGTAAGACATCTTGCAAATAGTTTAGCGTAGATTTGTTTAGACAACGGGACTAAATGCCCTTTCTAAGCATCTATGTAAATATGAAAGAGTTTGATTACATACATTCTCTTAAGAAAATCCATACTATTTCCGAACTTATAACATAATTACACAACTGAAAATTACTGTTCCTCAGAATTATATGCAGGAACGCTGGCTAAAACAATTAATTTTCAAATGAATCGCTACTGTTAGCATGAAGTAGTCATGCATTTGAGTTCTGAAAACAACTTCAGCACTTTAAATGAGCGAGTATATCATTAATGATCCATCTTATTAGACAGTTACGGGTTAAACAAGACTGATTCATCTTAGATAAATAACATTTAAAAAACATTATACTGACTCCATCGATCACAATACGCTATTAGTCTCTCTATTTCTTGTATATCATCGTACAATAAATTCCTTCTCGTCTACCTTGTTTTATATATCCACTTATATTCTCTATCTAATCCACTTCCTTTGTTTAAGCAGTAATCAGATCTTATTCTGTCACGTAGTTTACACCAGTCTGTGTTTGTTTACACTAGTCTGTTTATGTTTTATTTTTATTCTTTCTCTTATCTCTGAATCAATTTTTCAGTTCTGTGTGTCATCTAACTTATTTACTCAATATTTTATTAGTCATCTATCTGTCTGTCTAACTAATATTCTTGCTTTGTTATATTGTCTGTCTATAATTATTTCTAGAACGTAAAACTATATTTATACGCCAAGAATTCACAGACTAATAATAATATACAAATTATTTCATCGACTTCAAAAATTATGTAAAAGAAGTGCTTCTTATTCAACCTAGTAATAGCTAGCAATTTTCAATTTCTATTCTCTATTCTAAAAAATCAATCAATAAACGACCCAGTTTATTTTCTTCACAAATGGGTTTAGGAGTTAATCAATTTTTAATGAAGGCCAGTAAAACTTCATCAAAAACGTTTTCTTGACAACTTTTTAGTCTAGTATATTTTTTTCATTCCATTCTTCTCAATTTTTATATATTCATTTTAACAATCTCTTTCTTCGGGTTTTTCTTTATTCTCCATCCCCCCCCCCTGCCTTGTCATTCTTCGTCTTCTCTTCATTCTCTTCCTCCTTGCTGAACTTTCTTATCTACTTTTCCCTCGTAGTTATTATTTTTTTATTATTTTTATCGTGTGTTTAAGTTGATTTGAAGCATATAATCTAGTTTCGAACGTATAAACCCCACCCTGGCTCCAAACTGTAGTTTAACTTCTTTGTAAAGGGTAGTGTGTGCACTTACGTACAATCCAGTCTCGACTGGATATCAGTATCAAAACTTTTCAGTTAGTCTAACTCAAAGTTTCTTTTCAAATTCATTTGTTGTCGCTATCACTCTACGAACTCTTCCAATCACTTGTAGTTACTTCACTATCGAAGTACCGTATGGAGGACATTATCTCAACGGTGACCTCAATACGAACCTCTCCTTATGACTCTTACACTCGTCCAACACCAACAATACTGACAACAAACTCGAATTGTTGACTACCTTGATCTATTAACCTTACTTACATACAAATCCCGGGTAACACTCAAATTCCAAACACAATTGACCTCTATATCATCTCTAAACCCAGCTATATTTTGTCACTACTTTCGCTGATTTTATCGAGCGCTCTGTTTACTGTCTCTTCTTCTGTATAGTATCTCATTTCACATTCCGCTTGTATTTCTAGCCATCTAAGTTGCCGAAGTTACGATAGTATATATTTATTGCTTTAGTCTGGAGAAAGAGGTTTGTAAAGAGGTTTACTTACGCCCTTTGCCGACCATTCAAGACTTATGTGGTCCACATCATTGTTGTTCTTCGTGAATTATTATTGCAATTTCAATGTTGTAATAAAACATTTGAGCAGAAATTTCAGAGGAGATAATATTAGCATTAATAAGAATGGATAGGGCAAGAGAAGAAAGCGATGAGTGTCAATGTTGAGGTGGGCGCAATACGGATGACAAGACGAGAAGAAAGAATTTTCACTCTCTGTTAATTTTTCTTTAGCTATTATTTATATAATCGCAGTCAACATCAAATCGGTTAGATTTCTATTGATTCGTATGTTAAATGTTATCTCATGTAATTATTTGTTAATGTAGGTGGTGAATTCTTGTCTGATTTTTGCTGTTAATTATTCTTTCAGTTGTTTGTGTTCTTCACTCAATATTTTTGCTGTTAGTAATCAGTTACTTATCGTTCGTGTAATGACAGAATGTTCGTCACAATCTTATTGTTATCGCATCGGTTGTGGGTTTGTATTGTTTACAGTCTACTCAGGAGGAGAAATTACTGGTCTTGTACGACTCTTATATGCCGTGTGGGTAAGATGGTCGGCGGAGATAACTACGAGTTTGTTTGCTTTATTTTTTTCTCTCAGTGGAGTTTGCTTGTTGTTTGGCACTAAATTTCGAGGAGTTGGAATAGTTAAGATCCCAGTAATACTTCATCCTTTTCATGTAACTCACCATTGGATTATATACAATTATTGTTTCAGTTCAAAGATCCAATAGTCTTTGTCTCAATACATACGCGATCTACGTTAGCTGACCCCAGTCTCCTGTCCAGGCACCATGTATACAATATTAATCTTACGTGCTAAGATTCAGTTGATTTTCCGCATTTGGTTACTACTAATAATATTCTATAAATAAAAGTGCTTCTTTGCACTTATTCAAAGAAGATAACAATTTTTTTACCACATCTTTTGACATTGGTACAATACCAATGTCAATCGATCAAATGGAGAGTATTTACTACAGGAAGATATGACGCCATAATTACGTCTATAAATATATATATACATATATATATGTATGTGTGTGTGTGTGTGTGTGTGTGTGTGTGTGTGTGTGTGTGT
>NC_068992.1:16938796-16941213 GCF_001194135.2 Octopus bimaculoides
ATATATATGGTCGGGTGTACATATGTCTATAATTATGCGTATATATATGTGTGTATACGTACATACATACATACATACATACATACATACATACATACGTACAGATATATATACATATAAGCGTATATATTTCAGGTGGGCGTCATAGAAAACTTCATTCTGTAGAAATGAAAAATGTCAGCTTTACTCAATATTCATGTTAACAATCCGTCAGTAATTAGCAAGTCTAAAATAAAATTATTGATCGGCAACATACGTCTTTTATACACCAAGATTATAATATACAGAAACTTGTACAGTTAAGAAAACAATAGAGTTAATAGTTAACTTTGACTGGTTTACTGCTACCGGGGTGTCCATAGTCTATAATCTCACCAACGATATCTTTTTGCAAACACACTCACCAAGGGAGGAAACCCATCTTTCACACGAACCGAAAAAATAATTTTGGAGTGCACTCTGCATTGTGTACTATTTGAATGTTCTGCGAGAAATGATTTAACTGGTATCGCTTCAGACGGGAACGGAAATCAGTTTACCGTTTTGTCTTTTTAAAGGCTTATAATTTGCCTTACTTTTACTCGTCTCACTTACCCTCCAACTTTGGACTCACTTTTGAATATTTTCAACAATAATGTCCGTTGATTTCGTCCCAAGACTTCTCTTAAATGCAATCATAGTTTCTTAGCGTAGTGATATTTGTCTCTTCTGGATTCCAAAGAGAATAGATTTGTCAGTTATCAACACACCTAACCTTGCTTTGCAATACTCGCCTGAAAAATAACGTCTATTCTCACTCGGTAACATTCTAGGAACCTGACCTAACTCGAGTTGGGAATTTGGTTTCTAAAGCAGTGGATTCCTCCGTCAGACATTGACGTAAACAAGCCGTTCGTTGCTGATCAGAACTGTAACACTGGTTTATTTAATGGCCTCACATCACATCACACCAATACTCTCGCATCACACCACGCACACACAACAACTGACCAACTCCTTTCTCCCTTCCCCATGTTCACACTACATACGTCAAGATCACCAGTATCCTATCTCCCACACACACAGCCCCTCGTTCTTCGATCACCGTTTGTTATCTCCCCCTTTTCTTAGCTCTCCTGAAAAAAGAATTTCTAACTTCCGGCCAGCCATTATTATTATGATTGACCGTTGACTGAACACTATTCAATTTTTCTCTCCCTTCCCCATTTAATGGCTATAGTGACCAGTTTTGTGTAAAATCAAGTCTCTAGCAGGCACCAAAGGATCAATTCAGAGATGGTGTTAACAATATCCTGAATACAATATCAGTTTGTGCCTGTCGTCGTCGTCGAGACATGAGCTATTCTCAGACCCCGCACTACAGATTTCCCACTCAAAATTGGAGTAACTGCGGATTATCTGAGAAATGATCCCCGCGAAGTGGCGAGTCTGTTACAATGAGTGTCGCTGGCCGATCTCCGCCGCAACGCCTTTGCAGACATGTCCACGAGGCGCAGCTATACACTATTTGTTCTGGGAGTCGACAACTCGTCACTCCCTCGCCACATCTCCTGCTGCTTGATCCCCCTTTCTCTTCTTGGTGAGGTAGTTATGAGGGTTTTTTATACTCCATAATATAATGTTATACTTTTAATACTGTTGCTTTCTTTTCTATTTTAAAAATGTTATTAATAAAATGTTGACTGAGTGGCTGTGTGGTAAGTAACTTGCTTACCAACCACATGGTCCCGGGTTCAGTCCCATTGTGTGGTACCTTGGGCAAGTGTCTTCTTCTATAGTCTCGGGTCGACCAAAGCCTTGTGAGTGGATTTGGTAGACGGGAACTGAAAGAAGCCCGTCGTATATATATATATATATATATATATATATATATACACACACATATGTATATATATATGTGTGTGTGTGTGTGTGTGTGTTTGTGTATCCTTGTTTGTTCCCCTCCAACACTTGACAACCGATGTCGTTGTGTTTACGTCCCCGTAACTTGGCAGTTCAGCAACAAACCAACCAATAGAATAAGTACTAGGCTTACAAAGAATAAATCCTTGTTCGACTACAGGCAGTGCTCCAGCATGGCCGCAGTCAAATCACTGAAACAAATACAAGAACGATTTGCTAGTTACTGATTCTTATATATTATCTGCATAATTTTGGAACTGGTGTTATTTTCAAACGTTTCTCCAAAACTATTCGCACTATATTGGCATCATATATATATATATATACCCACCCTCTCTCCTCTCTTCCTCTCTTTCTCTCCCCTCCCATACCCACCTTCCCCCTCTCTTACATCCACCTTCCCCTTCCCCCTTCATCGTCAACAGCCCCTCATAAGCTCATCCCACCACACCCCAACACACTCCTACTCTACCTTCCCACTCCACCCCATCCAATTCCTTACACCCACACCCACC
>NC_068992.1:16942014-16948170 GCF_001194135.2 Octopus bimaculoides
TATATATATATATATATATATATGGATGGCGGGGAGAGCTGGCAGAATCGCTAGCATCATTTTGTCCGTCTTTACGCTCTCAGTGCGAATGCAGCCAAGGTAGACTTTGCCTTTCATCCTTTCGGAGTCGAAAAGTAAGTTCCACTCAAGCACTGGGGTCGATGTAATCGGCTCATCCCCTCACCCGCACTTGTTGGCCTTGTACCAAAATTTTAAATCCATATACACACACACACACACACACACACATATATGTGTGTGTGTGTGTGTGTGTGTTTATGTGTTTATGTACGCGCGTATATATATATATAATCACGCACGCATATATACATTAACATAATATATGGAATAATGTATATAAGTTAGATAGATCGATACATACATTTGCCTCTGGCTATTCATATATTCAAACCGTAGTACAGATATATTTTGCCAACACCACGACCATGTCACCCCATCTCGTATATGCATATATAAATATGTATGTATGAGTGTGTGTGTGTGTGTGTGTGTGTGTGTGTGTGTGTGTGTGTGTGTGTGTGTGTGTGTGTGTGTGTGTGTAAGCTTGTGTGTATCAATATATGTATTTAAAACACCAAAAATTAATTTCGTGCTACAACGCTTGGTAGTCTGTTGTATTCATTTCACAAAATTGTTCTATTGACGTTCCAATGACCCCCGCCTAGCACCAAACCAGTCGGGGGTTAACTATCAACTCCATTGTTTTACACACTATACAATTTTCCCTATATTATGATCTAGCTATATGAAAGATGTATGATGCCAATCAATAAATTAATTTTAGACTTGTTAATTACTCGCAGACTGTTAACACGAATATCGTGAAGAGCTGGCATTTTCCTAGATTCACTTTTAAGTTTATTCATCGCACCCAACCTTAAACATACATACATACATACATACATACATACATAGTGATTAGGCCATTGCACTCACGATCGCTAGATCGCGGGTTCGATTTCCAAACCGGGCGGCGCGATTTATTTTTGAGCCAAACACTTCATTTTACGTTGCTCCAGTCCTTCTTTTCGATCAGAGGGTGGGGGAATGTTGGCCTGATCCCCTAGCCAATGGCGCGGGATCATTCAAAGGCTACAACGACGCAAAGTGCGTTGTGACCAGTGATGCGTAGCGACATTTAATAGCCTGGTTACATATTAGAAAAGCGTCTTCATGTCAAAGGAAGTTATTCTCGTATGATATACACTACAGCGACCAGCATATCTTGATTTGGACGTGTCAATTCGTGTTAAGAACAAATATGCGAATAATCGTTCCATATCTCGCTTTTCATGGTACAAATAACGAGTTTTTATCGGTTGGCAGATATAAACAGCGATCAGTAGACTTTGTTCGCGGAAAGTATAAACAAAGCCGGCGGTTTTATTTAGGCTCAGAGTTCCGGCTGTTTCTGGCAGACAAAATACAACAAGACGTTCCGACTTCCCAAAATATCTTGTACCGATGAGCTGAGTAAAAGATTATTCTCCTAATACGCATACAACAGTAACCAGCGTGTTTTGCTTCTGAAGCATCCTAGGTTGCAGAGAATAAATATTCTTACGTGTGTGTATGTGTGTGTGTGTGTGTGTGTGTAAAACCATGTAGAAAAATGGCACTTAAAAGCCTTAAAAGAATCAATAAAAATTAACTTTCAGACAATCTTCCCATTAATAATCGCAGTAATTAGTAAGTCCAAAATTAATTTAGTGATGGGCATCATAAATCTATCACATACCAAGATCACAATACCTAGAAACTCGTCTCGTCTCGTCTCGTCTCGTCTCGTCTCGTCTCGTCACATACACCTGCTCAGTAGGGGTGGCATCATCTTGCATAGAGCCGACCAAGCCCACCAGTGCTCTCCATCGCTGGCTGCTCCCGTGCCAGCCCCTCTGCATCCTTCAAGATGACGTCGACCCTCTGGAGGGCTTCCTTAGTCACATCCAGCCATCTGGCGCGGGTCCTGTCACAGGCCCTCTCCCTACCCACAGCAGCTGCATCAAACGAGAGTAAGGCTCTGGTATGATAATATGGCGGGAGGCGGAGGATATGTCCAGACCAGCGCATGCAGTGGATAGATATGGGGCTGGAAGCTGCAGGCTGATGCGTGCACTCACGCGTGCAGCTCTTCGTTGGAAACATGATTGACCAACTCGATCGACCAGTCCAGGGAGCCACTGACCATGTACCGAGAGGAATTAGCAAAGCTTGACCTTCAAGTGATGTCTGCAATGCTAACATGCTTTCTCTCTCTCTCTCTCACTCTCTCTCTCTTTCTTTCTCTCTCTCTCCCTTCGTCTCTCTCCCTCTACGTTTCTCTCTCCTTCCTGCTCTCGCTTTCACACACATATACACAAGCTGATTAATGTCGGTGATGGCCCAGACCTTCCCACACTCCATATTGACCCCGACGTCATAGAATTTGTCCGCTCCTTCATCTATCTGGGCTCCACAGTCACCAACAATGGAGAATTGACCCCGTAAATTAACTACAGATGTGGCCTGGCTGCTGGGGGTCATGTATTCCCTGTGGAAGCCCTTTTGGCACCACTGCTATATCTCCAGAAAGACAAAGCCTCGCATCTACAACGCATCGGTCCTTTTCGTTCTTTGCTATGGAAGAGAATCGTGGTCTCTGACGAAAAACCTGGCAAACAGAACCGACGGCTTCGACAGCAGAGCCCTAAGGAGCAATCAACAACATCAGATGATACCATCATGTTTCCAACGAAGAAACTCATATATTCAGTTAATCAATAGATCAGATAGCTGACCTTGACAGATTTCGTGTTAGACAGGGTCATTATATGCCATCATTTCGACGTCAAAAGAATAATTTTGTAAAATGAATAGTGCAGACGATCGTATTTTTCAGCAACAAATTACTAAGTGATGTCTGCAATGCTAACATTCTTTCTCTCTCCCTCTCTTTCTCTATCTCTCTCTCTATCTCTCTATATATATCTCTCTCTCTCACTCTCTCTCTCCGTCTCTCTCTCCCTTCCCGCTCTCTCACACACGCATACACAAACAGATCGATCGACAGATAGATAGATAGATGAATGGATAGATGGATAGATAGAGAGAGGGAGAGCGGGAGAGAGAGAGAGCGGGAGAGAGAGAGAGAGAGATGGATGGGTGGATGGATGGACAGAATTTTATATATATCTTTTATTTTCTATCATTTACTTGTTTCAGTCATTGGACTACGGCCATGCTGGGGCACCACTTTGAAGGGACTTAGTCGAAAAAAATCGCCCCCACGACTTACTTTTTAAAGCCTAGTATTTATTCCGGTGTACTCTTTTGCTGAATTGCCAAGTTATAGGGACATAAACACACCAAAACCGGTGGTCAAGCGGTGGTGGGGGACAAACAAAAGACACCCCACACACACATATACATATATATATATATATATACAACGGGATTCTTTTCAGTTTCCGTATACCAAATCCACTCACAAGGCACAACCATTACGGGGCCGGACAAAATGTTCAGCAACCTTTCTTCCCACTTTATGTTCTGAGTTTAAATACTGCCTGTGTCGACTTTGCGTTTCATTATTTTGGGTTCGATAAAATAAGTACCATTTAAGCAGTGGAGTTGAAATCATCAACTTACTCCCTCCCCCGAGATTGCTCGCCAAGTTTGAAACCAATATTGAAACGAAATAAGATGTGACTGAAAAAACACATCAATTGAAGCTCCACCGTTATTTACTCTCGCTCTCTCTCTCTCCTCCTCCATTTCTTTCTCCCCCATCCCCTTTCTCTCACTCTTTCTCTCAATGCCTGTCCCCCCATCTCCACCCACCAAAACCACAGTCATTTTCCATTTCATTCCGTCTCTCTCTTCATGTACCATATCTACAGGTGTCGGGGATCAAAGACCGTCAAATCAAAGTCTGAAGTTTCGAGTTTTTTGGGTGGAGAGGTATTTTTCTTTTTCTCGGAAAAATACAATTTTCGTTTGGCTTCTACATATTTATTTATTTTATTCTGTTAGTTTTGGGCTCTTCTGAACTTACCCTTGAAGCTCAAGACCTTTTTCACATTTGGGCGGAGGGACTGGTTCGCAAATCATCAGGGCATATACAAACGCTTGTGTGAACCTATAGTATGCATCTATAGGACAACATTCCTGTAAGTTCTGATAGACTTAGTGAATGGACTATTTATTTGCTATTTCACTCAAAACTGGAGCCTTTGACAATAAAATTCACCCCAAGTCAAGACGAAGAATGGAAAATTCGTGACTAAGGGATAACTCCATATTCCTCCAAACATTTATATTTACAGTCTTAGAGTTATCAGTTCGTAAGAACATGGTCAATTGACTAAGAATAAAAAACTTAAAGTGTGAAGAACGAATGTTTCATCAAAAGTGAACTTATGGACAAAAAAATATATTTTGTCGGACTCGTTTTTCATTAAGCATACATATACACATATACACATACGTATATATACTTACAAACATGCAAACATGCTTATGCATACATACAAAGAGACAGACTAGACGGATAGAGCCAGAATACGTATATACATGCAGACAGGACGGACAAACAGATAAATAGACGGACAGACGTACAGAAGAATATTACCGGAGATCGGTTCCGGTCGAAGAGGCAAATGGTTGAAGGAATACCATTCGCGTTTTACTGCTTTCTGAAACTACATTATCAAGTATATCCATCACTTTCTTAAACAGCATATCATGTTGTAACACACTATTTCTATCAGATATTTCCGACAATGTAGAGTTACCCTCCGCATCAGTACGTCATTGAGCAAGTTGGGAAAGTCGGAATAATATCTCATATTTAATAGTTGTAGCAATTATATAATTCATAAATGAACGCACATATGAAAATACTCTGGCATTCTATTCACAATGGAATGCATCTCTCATACAATAGAAGCTTATATGTTTATTGATTTCCCTGGTTCACGAAACGATTACTTTTATGTTAACTGTGTTATCTATTTTAATTTATATATTTAACTTTAGAACTCTGTAAAAAGAAATTTCGTTTTATGTACATTAATGCCAATAAAGATGATGTTATTTTGTACATTAGAACTTTAGAGATACCCATAAAAATTTTAAAAAAATATTCTCTTTCATAAATTACAAGTTTATGGACCTGCAGATGACAATAAAACGTGTTCTGTTGTTTAGATATTTGAAGAGTTAATGAATTGCTAATTAAGTTAAAATTCATCAAAGTATTAAGTATATCATGTTGATTGTTTCGTTTTTGTTTCTTTTGATTTTGTTTTCATTTGAAATTGAGAATTTCGTTATACACACACACACACACACACACACACACACACACACACACATACACACATACACACACACACACACACATATATATATATATATATATATATATGACACAAAGAGAAGAATGACAAATAATACATTTTAAATAATGTATAATTCGAAAACTAAAATTTTGTAATAATACCAACAGAGGTTGACTCCAGACAAATATAACATTCTGGAAGTTTGTTTTATTATCTCTTTAAATTTAATTTACTCAATCCCACAAGAACAAAAACAAATGAATAGGAGTACAGACATTAACTCACAAAAACACGTTCATAAACTCAAAGACAGGCACTTCAATATGACTACAATGAAATTCATACACAACATAATGGATAGACGAAAATACACAAACAGGCAACGAAGCTCATATACATAGACACACACACACAGGTACATGCACACAAAAGTTCACATTCATAGACAGATATAAACCTAGGCAGACATGCTCAATCATATGTGCGTGAGTGTGTGTGTATACATAATTTTCACATTACCATTTTGCTGAATCAGCCGTTGATTCTTATGGTAAATTCTATAAATACTGACGAGTGGAATTCAGCTTCACTACCAACAATGGAATAGCATATCGATGAGCATTAATTTCATGCGAACTTGGCGTGCCAATCTGCTGCCCTCGCATCCTGTGGGGAGGTTGTCTCCATAGTTGGTGCATAACAGCTGTGCTTGTTCGTGGCTAAAGAGTTTTTGACTCTTATTTGACTCAATACTGGTGCTGCGCTTTGGTTTTAAATTGTATGTAGTCACCTGAATCATTATATATATATATAT
>NC_068992.1:16949226-16953041 GCF_001194135.2 Octopus bimaculoides
TATATATATATGTAATATATGTATATGTATATATACGTGTGGGGGTGTAGAGTGTATGTGGTCGGCTGGAGGGCCTAGAAGAAGATAATTGCCTCAGGTGCAACCTAACGGGACTGAACCTAGAATCATGTAGTTCGGAAGCAAACTCCATACCACACACTCACGCCTATATATAAATGCAACGATATAAACACACATACGCAAACACATTCACACATAAAATTCAGTGTAAGCACACACGCACACACACTCACAAACCACATATACATATATTAACGCAGCCGGACGCTCACATACGAATACACGCGCATGCAGACCGATATAATGGATATCGAGTTATAAATCAACGAAGAGAAAGTCACAAATGTTAGATAAAAGACATAAATAATTAATTATTTGAAATGTATAAATGGAGAACTTAATATATTATATGTTGGGCGGAGTCGAAGTCACCCTATACATATACATATACATATATACATATATACACACATATTTGTATGTGTGTTCCTGTGTGTGTGTGTGTGTGTGTATATATATATATATATATATATGCATGTATGTGTGTATGTATGTATGTATGTTGATGTCTATATATTTCTAAATGTCTCTGAGAGAGTTATACAGTAGCAGCACGCTAAAGTGATGGTTTGTTGCCAACTTGATGTGGCAGTCCAAGGAAAGGGAAGAATGCTACTGCTATTTATCCCCAAGAAACACCGGTGGCTACGTGACACAAGCGTTCTGTGTCCTTAAGTTTTCAAACAGGGGATATAAGCACATCCACCCAAAAAAGCCATCATCCAGAGATTAGTTTCAGGATAGTTGCCCTTCATCAGTCTGGAGTAGCTTGACTTTGCGAGTTGTCGGTGCTAAATCGTTGTTGAAAACTTACAGAATTTCAAGTGAAATAAATTCACTAATTCTCTGTTTGAAAACTTAAGGACACAGGACACTTGTATGGTGAGCTGGATGATGGTAGGAGACCAGCGCATAACCCTAAACTAAGTTTTAAGGATTGCCTTTAAAATTCTCTAATACAGACAGGAATTGCAGCTGGTGATTGGGAGAGGGAGGCACAAGACCGTGATGGATGGAGGAAGATAGTGCACGATGGTTGCTCAGGGTTTGCGAGGGAGAGAGTGAAGAATGAGAGAATTAGGAGGGGGTTTCGCAGCGCGAAACTTGTGGAAAGTGAGAGAGTGTTGCTTTTTATGTGTGTAGTTTGTAGGCGGAGGTGTTTGAGTCATGCAAGCCTGGTGAGCCATCAAAATTCTCATTTTTCGAGTGTATGATTTCTTTCCAAAGACGTATATAGTGACGCATTGTCTGGCTGAATGTAGATAGTTTTCATATTCTTGTTCCATTTCTTCCTCTTAATAGCTTCTCCTACGTTTAACAAAATCTCCATGGACTTCTCGCTGTTTATAGCTACGATCGAGAAACTTAAGAAAGACGACGCCAGGTTCCTGACGCCTTTCTCATCTCTGAAAGTAGTTCATATGACGTTTGATGAATAGGTCACGTTTAATATGATTTGACAGTCGCTAGTTCACGTTGCTTTATATTGCGCCCTATAACTTTTTTTTTTTTTTTGGCTATGGAAGAAGTGTAGATTTTAAATATTTAACATTTTTCCTAATTTCCGAAATTCATTCCATTTCCCGAGATGGGTGATCATACTTTACAACTTCTATAAGCGTGAAATTCGGGAGCCTGAGACAGATGCAATGTGGATATTTGTTATTGGTATAATTCTTTTAATTTCTTTATCCTATAAGTTAATAAGCTTTTTCATTTCATTTGTTACATCTACAGTTAATTTAGTAGCCGCTCCTATTTACAAATACAGTGGACTTTTTTTTCTTTTTTTTTCGAATTTATATTTACAATGGTTGTTTACTCTCTGAAAGAAATATGTTTAAGAATTTCTAAGAGCTGAAGCTGTAAGGATATGTTTTCATTACTCTCTCACGAAAATTAATTGAGTAAATTAAATAGCGTAAAATATTATGAACTGGAAACTGAAGCCTACATCCTACTCTTGGTTCTGAAGTAGTATATCTCCAGCTATACACAAGTTTTCAGGAAACAAATTACTTATGTCTTCAGAAAAAGATAAGAGTTTCTCAGGGATTTAGCAAGATGGATCGAAAATTTATCAATTGGGTGTTGGAACCTTATTACTGCATTGCGTTGCAGAGATCTTTAATCTTTTTCTTTTCTTTCATTTTTTTTAATCTCAGTGAAAAATAGTCAAGGTATTCATCTAATATGAAGGTGTAGGGCTCTGTGGTTAGAGCCATCAGTCGTCGGGCTCACAATCAAGAGGTAAAACGTTCGATTCCCGGACCGGGCTCTGTGTTGTGTTCTTGAGCAAGATACTTTATTTCACGTTGCTAAGCTGGTTCCGAGCTACATAAATAGTTACCTTTCTTTTGGATAATATCGGTGACTTGGAGAGCGGACACTGGTATACATGGGTGACTGCTTGTCTTCCATATACAAACTTGCCCGAAATTGTGCCTCGGAGGTGCAATCCCATGGTTATTTATGACTCAAGGGGGTCTTTACTCTTTTATTTATTTAAAGAATCCAATTTGTTTTCTGGATCAGACTGAAGCTTTGCAGACAATAGCTATCTTTTTTCGCTTCACTTGTTTCATTATTATGCCTGAAGCCACCCTGGGGCACTGCCTTGAAGTGTATAGCCGAACAAATCGTCTCCAGTGCTTATTTTTAAGTCTGGAACTTAACCTATAAATCACTTTTGATGATCCGCTATATCTGCGATACTACGGGGACATCAGTAAACAAACATCGGTTAACAAGTAGTGGATAAGGAAAAAGCACAAATATGCACACATATATATTCATATATATATATATTCATATATACATATATTCATATATATATATATATATATATAACATTTCCTCAGGGTGATGTGCATTGGAGCTAAATACTAAACCCGACATGACATAATAGTAAAGCAAACTTCTTGACCACACAGCCATACCTGCTCCTATGAGCTGAGTAACGTTATTTGATAATGGAATTGTTTTACTAAAATAAACATATTTCTCACCGACTGATCGAGTGCATAAAGGAGAATGATTCCACACTTCAGTTCGTAATTCGTATATACCTTCCAGACATAAATTTACTTTTGTGCTAAAAATGTTACGTTAGTATCACGGAGATATGTCATTATTGCTTTTCAATGTATTCTATAAAGAATATAAAGATAAAATATTTCCAGCTTTTCAAATGAATAATGCATGTGTTCTTGGCATAAGATTCCCAACAATATGTTGCAGTTGGAATGGAAACGGATTCTTATAAAGACATTACATTTGTATTTATGAATATTTGTCGCTTCAAATATTCTTAGGATCACATTATGTTATATTATTTCCTGGCAAATATATCTCAAATCTGCACTGATAACTCATTTTGAATATCAACTCACAAATTTTAAACTTAAATACCTAATATGTATGTATTTAAGTATGCATGTATGTATGTATGTTTGTATGTATGTATGTATGCATGTATGTATGTATCTATTTATCTAATCCTCTATCTATCTAGCTATGTATGTATCTATATACGCGCACGCACACACGCACACACATACACACACACACACATGCATATGTGTGTAAGTCTCTATATAAATGGAGAGACAGGCAGACAATCAGACAGACAGACAGATAGACAAACATACAGGGACACAGACAGACAAATAGGTAGGTAGGCACGTACTTACGTACATAGGTAGATAGATAGATAGATAGATAGATAGATAGAT
>NC_068992.1:16953353-16954249 GCF_001194135.2 Octopus bimaculoides
TATATATATATATATATATATATGGGAGAATGTACGAAAAAACAACAACAGACGAGGACAGGTGGTGTAAACAACAAAAGGATGTATTAGTATGACGCTCGGGAATACGGAGAGTCTTTAACGTTTCGAGCTATGCTCTTCAACAGAAAGAATACGGAGACAAGGAGAAAAACACGGAGAAAAAAAATTGAATAAAGTTCGGTCAACGGTCAATCATAGCTCTATATATATCACACAAACTCATTATTTTGTAGGCATTTAATGACGCATACGTTCAATCGGTTACTCAACATGCTATGCAGATATCCATTCACTACTGTCACATCAAAATATATGAGTGAAGAGATTTAGATATCTGCATAACAACTTGTTACACCACTTGAAACGTGCGTATCAATGGATTCACGTGAAATATCAATAATTGTTTTGTGTCAATATTCAAATATTATGGGACACATGTTTATGACACTTTCGTATAACTCTACATGGATAATATGGTTTAAAATGCAATACGGATAAAGGAGTGAAGGATACCACTGCACTGAAGGATACCACTGATTACCCATACATTCATATGCAGTGAAGGCACGTGGCTTAGTGGTCGGGGTGTTGCACTCACGACTGCTAGACTGTGGTTCGATTCCCAGAACTAACGCAGCGTTTCTCTTGAGCAAAACACTTCATTCTACGTTGCGCGGGATCATTTCGTCATCTGACATGTGGTACATCAGGCATCTGTACCAGGTAATATCGATTTGATCGAGGAAGTTAGCTTATGTGAACAAACACATTTGATCACTATAAACAAATCATCTGTGTGGTTGATCAGCGAGAAATTGCGGAACCCTCAGATGTCATCTAATAACTGGAGATTCTGTGATATATATATATATATA
>NC_068992.1:16954423-16956015 GCF_001194135.2 Octopus bimaculoides
TCTCCTAATTAATAAATAACTTGGACAATATAAATTGGTTAATAGATACCAGGGTAGCAAAGATCACAAAATAACTGTGGTGTAAATCCTGTTTATGAGGTAGAAACTCCTTGTTATTTTGGGTACTTGAGTATATATAAATTTAGTCAATGGAGTAAAACGCATATGTTAACTGCATACTTTTATTTCCAACATATGTTTCGATGATTACAAATTATACCTTCCATAGGAATCGGTGATGTTAAGAATGTAATCTTCTCTTCAGGGAAATGCATGGGAACCAGCTGAAACGTAAGACATTTTAACCGAATATGAGAACATATGTTGGAAATAAAAGTATGCAGTTAACATATGCGTTTTACTCCATTCACTAAATTTATATATATGTTCTCAGAGAATCCTCTTGTAAACACGTTTATAGAACGTGTGCAGAAACATACCTTTAGTTCCTATAAGTGATTTCTATCATTCTATAAAATTCGATCTTTGACTGTCTTCTTACATTTCTCTTCCACTAATCATATCTACTTCCAGGCCTCTAAGCTTTATTCCTATTCACCCATCGCTCTATATCTCTCCACTATGCTTGTATGCATATGTATATATGTTTGTGTATATTTTATATTGTTCGCAAATTTTGGCAAAAGTCCAGCAAGTTCATGGGAATAGGTAAATCAATTACATCGATCCCAGTGTTTAACTGGTACTTATTTCATTGACCACGGAAGAATGAAAGGCAAAGTCGACTTCGGCGGAATTTGAACTCAGAGAGTAAAGACGGACGTGCTAGCTCGCCACCCTTTGTATAGTTACCTTGGGTAACGTTACCTTCTCGAGTCATGCTGGCTCACAAGAGCCGATTTCCCCGGTATAAATTCCCCACCTGGACGGACGCCAGTCCGTCGCAGGATTAACTCATTTCTGCCAGCTGAGTGGACTGGAGCAACGTCAAATGAAGTATTTTGGTCAAGAACACAACGCGCCGCCCGGTCTAGGAATCGAAACCAGAATCTTACGATTATGAGTCCAACACCCTAACCACTCAGCCACGTGCATCCACGTCATTTGTATATTCCATATTGCATGCTATATGCAATTCAATCTTTGTTTCTTTTGTTCTGTAAATGACGGAGCTGTATATCTTATAAATACTCATGCTTTTCAAAAAAATGGCTATCATCATATCAGCAAACGTCAGAACCAATTTGACCTATTTTCACAGATTGTCAGTAATTTTCTGCAAGTAATTTACAGAATTCAAGGCACTTTTTTATTTATGTGTCAAAAGGTGGACTTAAATATATACCAAGTGTGAAAATGATGCTGAAATAAATGGGTTACAGAATAAATATTTTGAGAACTGGAGCAAGTTATTGCTCGTATAAATCACTACTAGGACACACAAACGGGCGTTTCGTGCAAGCAAGCTATTTCACATTTAGATAGATATATTGATATATATAGTAAAACGATTAACCACATCAAAGTGACAGATTAATGTTACTACCAGTTTAACCCCAGTCGGATTCTCCGCTAGCTGGTTTTCGATGGAAGCTCTGCACCATTGATGTACAATACATCGCTAGCAGGGG
>NC_068992.1:16957650-16959821 GCF_001194135.2 Octopus bimaculoides
ATATATATATATATATATATATATATACATACATATAATTGTTTTGATGTATTGTTCTGTACTAAAACGGTCAAATATCACTGAAGGATCATTGAACAGATTTAATTAAAGTATCGTATCTATTTCTACAAGGAAAACTGAAATCATTTGAAGCTACAGCGGTCCTTGATTCACACACACACACACACACACACACATACACACACACACACACACACAAACACATACACGCACACACATACACACATATGTATAGATAAACATATTTAGATATATGTATATGGACAAGTATATATGTGAATATGTTCGTGCAGTATCCCGTTCGCGTCAATTTATTTTTCAATGATATGTATCTATTTACAGCGTTTCTATGACACGTTTGGTTTTGGAATATCTTATATAAGTCCCGCGAACATTTATTAATAAACGATTCAGTGCACTTAATAGTACTGTATATAATTAAAAGCGTTACCATATCTTCTTGTTTTCTTTTTTGTGTTCCTTCTCGTGCCATGCCTGGTTTCCCAGTTTCATTGGCGTATAGGTTCCCCACCTGGACGGGATGCCGGTCCGTCGCAGGTGAGCTCCTAGATGCAGGAGGAAAGAGTGAGAGAAACTTCTAGTGAAAGAGTCAGCAGAAGTTCGCCATTAACCTTCCGCCGGAGCCGCGTGGAACTTAGGCGTTTTGCTCATAAACACACACACACCGACCGATCTGAGATTCGAACCTGTGATCCCTCGATCGCAAGCCCCCTACTATAACCACAAGGTCATGCGCCTCTTACTCTATCTTCTACTATCCACATATGTATTTTACATTTTTGTGACTATATATGAGTACGGAGTAGATTTTAAAGCGTAATTCTTTTATGAGATATTTATGCTTGACTCTTTCTAGTGACCGAAAAATGAGCCTTGGATATGATTGCTCGAAGTAACATTAACTTGAGAAAAGGTAATTCTATATACTTTATGATTAAGTAGTAGATTGGGTAGTAACTGCGGGATTGACCTTCATTAAATGTTTGCTGGACCTAGGGTGACTTCGACAAAATATCTATTAAGGATTGCTTTTATGCGTTACACACTATACTTCAAGCAGATGTCATTTAGATATTCTGTCAGCTTGTTAATTATAAATAGGATATTATTTGATAGGCTGCCTACAGTTGAAATGAAGAATAGGGGGAGAAACGTGTTGCTCAGTTGCAAAGTAAAGACAAATGTTTCTGATAGAGGAACAAATGTTAAGCAACGAATAAAAAAAGAAATCTAACATTTTGGACGTTTGCACTTCATCATAGCGACAGACAGACGAAAGCATACAGGTCTTAATGCTATGATCCAAAATAGCGAATGATAAGAAAATATGCAGAAAAATCACGATGCATATATATATATATATATATATATATATATATATATAGGTTTAGATAGAGAAGATGTGTATGTGGCATTAGAATCAAATAGCTTTTTTAAGGCACGACAAAGGAACAAACGGAAAATTCTCACATAAGACATGGATAACTCTTTCTTCGCTTCGTCAGTTATCGTTGAAAAAATCATTACAATTTCAAGCCTGTGTTTATTGATTTTCAAATGGTTACACTGTTAACAAAACGTCAAAAGAAAAAGACCTCAAGACACGTTTAGACTATGAAAGACGTGTAGCTTTGAAATAGTTTAAATGTAACCGAATTTCCGTTAGAATGGCATTTCATTCCATTTCCTGAAATTAGTGATCATACTTTACAAATTTCTGTAAGCGTGAAATTCCGTAACTTGAGGTAGTTGTAACGCGGGAGGTATTTGTAGTTGATATAGTACTTTTATTTTGTGTATCCAACAAATCAATATTTTTGTTTTCATTCATTACTTACACATTTTAATTTAGCCGCTCCTTTATATTATTAATTCAGCGAATTTATTTCCGAATTTATATTATATTAACAATGGTTGTTTATTTTATGAAAACATCACTAATGGTAATTTTATTTCTACTAAATTATAGTTATGATTTTCAGAATTAATTAGTTGGCTATGGTTCATAATGCTTTAGATTTATTGTTCACTATACAAAATTATTACCTTAATTAACGTCAAAACAAAATTAAAAAGTCTCTGAACTAAATTCATTAAAATTAATGAGCAAGTCTCTGTAAGTATATATA
>NC_068992.1:16960202-16962287 GCF_001194135.2 Octopus bimaculoides
TATATATACATGTGTGTGTGTGTGTGTGTGAGTGTGGCTTTGTGGGTGTTCATAATAATAAAATTCAGTCAACAATTAAATTACCATTTCATATTTGAACGATTGTTCCAGCTCAGAATGGTAGTTTTATATTCACAGAATCATTCCGATGTTGGAAAGTTGTTCAATTGCCTTTTAACCTTAGTTTTTCTAGAATGGTTTAGAATGGTTCTTTCGTATTGCATTATACGCCAGTCACAATGAACATTCTCTCTAAAACATCCGGTTAATGACCTAACAGCTTCTAACTAAATAGTATCTGATACATCATTTATATCTGGTGATTGCAAGTTAAGCTATAGTAGCCTTTATCCTGATACTAATACGCTATGTCGTTTTGATTTGGAAATAAGCTGACTTTCGTGTAGCGATTATATGCATTAGACTGAACTATGCTCAGAATATTGGTGATGTCAGCACTGAATGCTGTACTATACATAGTGATTCTCCGATGTGAAGAACCTTTATTCGTGTTCGATTCCGGGTCGTAGTTATTTGTCCTGCTTTGTTTCGTTAAAGAACGATAAAAGTCACGATTCTTATTCTTGTTTATTGCAATGGGACAGAAATGAAAATAAAAGATATATGAACATTTATGCTTTTGTTTGTTTCAGCCAGAAGCTGTTACCATGCTGATGCACTACCACTAGAATTATTTACATTATCTTAGGTATCTTCAATCTACGCGAACCTCTGTATATGTGTTATGAGTTATGTACGCAGTAATCACTCACCATATCGCGGTTCACCTATCGCGGACTCCTCAGTATATCGCGAGTTTCAGCAGCCGATAGATATTTATATTTTTTTCTTTTTTTAGATTTTAATTATTTCTATGGTCAAATAAGCATTTTCAGGACTAAGAGTTAATAAATTGATAAATAAAAATACAGTTCTGTACTGCACTGTATAACACAAATTAAAATATATCAAAAGAAACTACCGAGTGTACCATAGATGACTAAACAAAGAATCGCATACACTGTATGGAAAACGAAAGTCGGGAGGCGAGTGTGTGTTGTTTGGCATTTATAATAGAATAAATATATACAAATTATAAAATTAATAAAAAGAATTTATATAGTACTGTTTCTACTTCAGATATTTTCACCTATCGCTGGGGTTTTTGGAAGATAAAACCCGGGATAGTCGAGGGATTACTGTACTTCCTATATGTTGCTCTATGAAAAACACAAACATTAATGTCATGAAAACGTTTATGATAAAAGCAGGCTGCATCACCACCACATCTCACCCACAGTACTGATGAAAGGGCAATAACTTTTGAAACATGCATACATTCTGTTTACCTATTTTTTCTATCTTCGATATATATATATATATATATATATATATATATATATATATATATATAAGGAGAAAATGCATTTTGGAGTATGTATAGTAATACCATTTGCAGTGTTTCAGACATTATATAAAGCCCAATCTATTTTACAACAGAATAAAAGCTTCTTTCTATAATTTCTAACAAACAAATACAAACATGATTAGACTATAATACGCCACGAAAATTGTATGATGAGTAAACAACATCGATTTTTAAGTATATGTACGTTACTCTAATTTTATATTGTCTGCTTTTCGGGTAGTTTCATTTTGTGTTTTTGTTGCTTTTCTCTTTTTGGCAAAGATCTTACTGCTTTTTCTATTTTTCTCTTTATATGCGGATCAAGAATTTTATTCCAGAATCAAACTAAAGTATTTTGAAGCGCCTTCTTAAACAAAATTTCAGATGTTTTAAAATGTTATCGTAACTGTCAAAATTTTACGTAAAAAATATTATTTAGTTAAGCCTATGTTTTGTTGTTATGAATTGGAAATAACATGATCAAGCCCCCCACCCAATATATAAATGTGGGGTGGGGTGGGGTGGAGTGGTACAGGAGTGGTACAGGAGTGGGGTGTTGTAAGTAGCTTGCTTACCAACAACATGGTTCCAGGTTCAGTACCACTGCTTGACACCTTGGATAGGTGTCTTTAACTATAGCCTCATATATATATATATATATATATATATATATTTAT
>NC_068992.1:16964572-16974419 GCF_001194135.2 Octopus bimaculoides
TTACAATGAAGTAGAGAAATTTGAAAAGACAACACGAAACCGGTTATTTCTCAAAATGCAATGTTTATACACCAAAAAGATTTTATAACATTTTTCTAACATTTTTCTAAAATTTTTCTGACATAATTTAAATATATACTTTAACCATGTAACACAAGCCTTCTGTAGTTTTTTCACTCTTATTATCTTTTATACATCCAACCACGTCCTTTCACATACCAACTTTCTCACCTATATATATATATATATATATGCTGTTTAACTTGTTTCAGTCATTTGACTGTGGCCACGAAATACAATGTTTATATACCAAAAAGATTTTATAATATTTTTCTAACATTTTTCTAAAATTTTTCTGACATAATTTAAATATATACATTAACCATGTAACACAAGCCTTCTGTAGTTTTTTCACTCTTATCTTTTATACATCCAACCATATATATATATATATATATATATTTCTTTCGGATTCTGAAGCTAACAGGCCAGGAATTTCAACTCAGAACGTTAAGAAGGACGTACTGCCGCTAAGCACGCCAGCTTGCTGTCTTACTTTTTAAAGTGAAATATTAAGATATTGATAGGTTTAGGTTACTCTGAAACTAACTTTAAAATATCAATTTTGAAAAATTAGATATTAGATTTTAAAATATTAAATTTACAAATATTAAATTTAATACGCTTACAAGATTATTCAAATATCTATAATTTGTCTGAATTTTTTTAAATATACACATTTATTTTAATAATATGTGCAAACACCTGGATTGTGTCAGGTGTGTAGTGTGTAGGTCCAGCTAATATGATCATTTGTAGGATGGAAATTGAAGTTAAATATAAACAAGTAGAAAAGTAAAATGAAATACAACTAAAAGCTAAAAATTGAAAAAGAGAAGCATTTAATACAGAGAAGTCTCATCATTTGAGAAGTATGATAGATACATAGAATATAAAGGTTTTGTACATTTTCTAGCAACGAATGTTTTATTAATATGTTGTTTGGTGGTAATTTAAAATTCATAGGTAACATTTCAGTGCATTGCAATCCTGGCTCTCACGACTCAATCGATAATGGAAAGAAACATGATTTAGGATAGACCTTTCCAATTGCTGTATATTCCTGCTATGCCAAGAGTATTAGAGAAACTGTTGACCTGGGGTTTAATTTATTCAGCTTCTTTCTCTATGTTTTTTATTCTCAACGTTTCCGAACTTTTGCCTCCCTTTCTTCAAGTCATTCTCGTTTCTGCGAAATCGTTACGGATGGTTTTGGAGGTGAAAAGTTACCCCTAGTCGTCCGTTTGTAGCGCTAAGGACGAAACGATTTTACCATGATATCCTCCAGGTGTTCTGGAAAGAGCAGTTTCTTTCGTTGTTCGTGTCTGTAGTAGTAGTAGTAGTAGTAGTAGTAGTAGTAGTAGTAGTAGTAGTAGTAGTGGTGGTGGTGGTGGTCGTGGTGGTCGTGGTGGCTGTGGTGTTGGTGGTGGTTGTAGCACTAGTAGTAGTAGTAGTAGTAGCAGTAGTGGTGGTGGTTGTAGTAGTAGTAGTAGTAGTAGTTGTAATAGTAGTAGCAGTAGTAGTAGTAGCACAAGTAGTAGTATTTGTAGTAGTAGCAGCAGTTAGTAGCAATAGTAGTAGTATATTGTTATTATTATCATTAAAGTTTATTATTATTATTATTATCATTATTATTATGATTATAAGAACTAACGCAACAATAAAATTTGCGTGACTAACACAATATGTACTTAGATGAACGCAAAACAAGGCGTATTTATAAGGACAACACTTCACATTAGCAAATAGTTCCACACGATTACAGTTTAACAAACGTAATCAGATAAATTGTTATCATACTGTCTCTCCGTTGAGAGTTTGTTTCAAAAGATATTTGTAAACGTTTTTTCAATAGATATGAATCATCGAAATTGGAAAAACAAAGATGTTACTATTTTCATTTAATCGCTTTAAAGAAACAGAATACTCCTTTGGCCTGCGATTTAAATGTCGACTTTCAAGTGCACAATGCTATAATAATAATAATAATAATAATAATAATAATAATAATAATAATAATAATAATAATAATAATAATAATAGTCCAGATGAAGAGCGCGATTCGATTGTAATAGATATTTTATTGTTGAACGATATTTCGACAGTAAGTCTGTCTTTGTCAAGCTCAAATTAAGAAGTGATAAAATTTCGAAATTATAGAAATTTAAATGTAAAGTATGAGCGAGAGCAACCAGCATCCACACGTTGATGGAATGACATCATCGTCAGTCTTTAAGTTTCAATTTTATAACAGGTGAGAAGAAAGACACAGAAAAAAAAGACAGAAAAAAAGAGGAAAGAAAAAAGAGAAAAAAAAAGAATATTTAATCGAACAGTTTTGTATAAGTTTGATAATATTCTCCTGCCATTTTATTCATTGCTCCAGGGCGTGATGTTAATAACCCGCAAACATATTTCTCCTCATGCATTCTGAGAAGTGAAAGTGAAATAGATTCAGAATATTTTTTGAGAATACGCACTTTTGAGTCTAAACTTCATTGTGTTACTTTGTAACACAAACCTCAATAATTTACAGAGAGAAAATTTGATGGAATTCTTTTGTTTGACCGCTTTTTGAAGGCATCCATGCATGCTTCTACCCCATCAACGTGGTCAGTATTGGGATATAAGGAAGAAACATCCATGGTTACCAAAAAACAAACAAAAAAAAAGAAACAGTTCTCGATACGGCCTCGGTGCTTAAAAAAGTTGTTGATCTTAGACACATAATCAAAATATCCTGAATATAGAAACTTGATCTTTTTGCAACTGGGAATAGAAAAAGTCATCCAGCCATTCCGAAATTTTGGCCGTACAACATTCATATCCGCTGCAAATTGAGCGCATTGGAGGAAACCTTTCGAACTTTTTGTGTATTTTAGGGAGACCATAAAATACAGGTGTTTTTTTTTTTACTGTAATATCCTTGATTCGGCCTTATTAATGAAATTGTTTTCCTCCATTTCCATAATTATTTTGTCAAGTTTCTCTCTGTAGTTTGAGTTTGGATCGACAGGTAATTCTTCATATGAAGTCTTGTCCCTTAAAACTTCTTCACAGGTCGAAATATACTCACTTTTGTCCATAATTACAATAGCGCCTCCATTATCCGCCATTTTAATAACAATAGAATCGTTCTTAGCTCGACGTCGGAGTGCGTAACGTTGGGAATTTGTGAGGTTATTTCAGGACTTTCTTCCACTTGTTTTAAGGCTTTCTCAAATACCTGTCTGACAAGGTTCAAGAAATTCCAGTAGTGTTTGTGAATGTCCATCCCGAACTTTATCTGGATACCAATTGGGATTCTTTTCAATCCAATTATGCCAGATTCGATCATCATCATTTTCATTTTTAGTAAGCATAGGGTTTTCACCGAGAATATCGTAGCTCTTGTCACTAATCATCTGTAAAACGCCATAATGTAGCTGACCAACTGGCAGAAAGAGGCGAGTGCCTAACGCCCTGGATACAAAGCGCCCTCCCAAGGCTTACGCTGGGTCCAGGACTCGGTTAATGTTGGATCAAGTGTATATGTGAGCGTATTTATATGTATCTATGAATGCATGTATGTATGTATGTATGTATGTATGTATGTATGTATGTATGCATGCATGTATAATTTTTCTTGGAATTTTATTTAAGTTCTTCTTGAGAGAGTTCAAGCAGGTCGCTGACAAAGACATTGCTTGTGAATATGTGGTTACGTTGGTGTTTTGGTTGAATTGGCGATGCATAAACGCAAGTGTGTCCACCTATTCACATAAGAATCTCAGATAGAGAATTTCTGGAACGCCTTACAGATCTTCACTGTGCCACTAATAGATTGGATTTGGAGATTCAGCGTCAATTTCTTTTGCTTTACTTATATGTATGTATGCATGTATGTATGTATGTATGTATGTATGTATGTATGTATGTATGTATGTACGTATGTATGCATATACATACGCATATTTGTCTGGTGAGAGATTAATGAACTTTTATTTTTCAATTGTTAAAAGTGCATTAAGATATTTATCTACACGGTGACGACCGCATTTTCCAAACATATATTCATTGTGTTATTTTATTTCACCTTTCCGTTGACGTTTCAAAAACAAATAAAAGTACATTTTCTGACGAGGAACTTTAATTGAAAATGTATATAAAAATATTTAGAGAAAGAAATATTCTATAACAAATAGGTTTTTACTGTTTCGTATTCTAATCATATAATGGATTTTCATCTACTTAACTATCTAATTATTATGCAAAAGTCGTACAAGGCAAATTTATGTTTCATTATATCTCTTATACCGTGATAACAAATTTACGACGTTTTATAATTGCAAAGCAATTATATGGTAAGATAAGCAGAGATTGAGGTCTACCTTTTGCTTTTTTTGTTTACTTATTTCAGTCAATTAGACTGCGGCTATGCTGGAGCACCGCTCTGAAGAATTTTTAGTCGAATCAATCGAACCCAGTACTTATTTACTTTTTTATTCTGACACTAATTCTCTCGGCCACTTTTGCCGAAACGCTAAGTTACGAGAACGTGACCATACCAACAGTGGTTGTCAAGTGGTGATGGGAAATAAACACAGACACAACACACACACGCACACACACCACACATACACACACACATATGTGAAGTAGGACAGAAAAAAGTTCAGATTCAAATGATTAGCCCTTTTGATACCGACCCGCCTTAGACCGCCTCTCGTTCTATGATGCGAACTCTAAGTTTTAAAGGGATCAAAAATTAGAAACTTTCATCGAAATTTCGTGTTAATTTATGTTCCAAATATCAGTTGAATCATGGCAAAGTTATTCTCCAAAATTCTTTGTTATTTTCAAAATTATTTTTCAATTATGTTATTTTCAAAACAAAGGCAATGAATGAATTTGGCCGATGGAAACTATGTTGAGACCCGTTGTATATGCGTGTGTGTGCGAGCGCATTCGCAAGTGTGTGTGTGAGTATGTGTCGTATGTGTCTGTGTTTGTTACCCAACGCCAATGCTTGAAAACAGGCGTTAGTTCATTTATATCCTCATAACTTAGCCGTTCAAAAACATAAAAAATAAGTACTGGAATCGATGTTTTTGACAAAACAGAAAACCCTGAATGCGGTGCCCCATCATGGCCACAGTTCAAAGAGTGAAACAAGTAAAAGAATTTAAAATGGGATTCTTACAGCCTTCTGTAACCATAACAACATTTCACTTCCAATATATACAGCAAATTCTCCCACATCCTTGCAGTGGAGTCCTACCCTACTCTTCTAACCATTCTGCATTCCTTTAAAGCCTCACTAGAAACCAATTAAGGAAGAGATTTACTGGCTGCGTATCTCTGTATGCGAAATAGTGACATAAGATTGAAACAATGCATATAAGCTAATGCAAGCTACATTCAGTATGTTCTGATGTTCAGAAAACTATCATTCCCTTTGACAGAAGAATTATTATAAAAAAGGACAAAGGTCTGAAATCGATTAAAGTGTCAAATCATTGGAGGGAACGAAACACAATATGTACATGAACCATAGTAATTGAGAAATAAAGTAAAATGCAACGATGGAAAAGAAAGGCAAATAAAGGAAATCAGAGCTCTAGGATTGGATATGCTAATGATATTTGTGTACAGGTTTACATACGAAACAGTTTCAAACCATTATGTAATAGCTCCATTATTTGAAGGCTTAAAAGCTTATCCACTCACTTATAATAGAAATATTAGATGAAAATCTCAATAACACTTGTTCAGTGCGTTCTTATATACGCAAATAACTAAATCAGTTAATTGGAGCAGGGATTAATTGCCATTTAGTAATTATTCACTATAGGTGGAGAGAATTTAATAAATAAGAATTTATGTTGTTCATGTTATTTGATCTATCAATATTTATCTATGGTGTTCAAATACATACCAAAGGCCTCTGAGTTATTTCTCACTTTTTGTTTAAATTTTGCAAATTACCTGGATCATAAATACTTGCACTAAAGCCCCACGAGGCTCCGGCAGGGGATGGTGGCGAACCCTGCTGTACTCTTCCACCACAACCTTCTCTCACTCTTACTTCCTGTTTTCTGTTGTGCCTGTAATTCAAAGGGTCAGCCTTGTCACACTGTGTCACGGTGAATATCCTCGAGAACTACGTTAAGGGTACACGTGTCTGTGGAGTGCTCAGCCACTCACACGTTAATTTCACGAGCAGGCTGTTCCGTTGATCGGATCGACTGGAACCCTCGACGTCGTAAGCGACGGAGTGCCAGCAACAACAACAAATACTTGCTACTCTTTTATGAATAAGTCTCAGTTCTTTGCCCATTGTGTTCTGATGACTGTTATTGCGCCAGAAACACGTATCCACAGCAGTTCTCTTACCTTTACACAATAAACCTGTCTTTTTCATTAATGACTTGTCAGTTTTGGAGAAATTCTTGTATCGTGAAATTGCTTTTATTCTCACATGGAGCAAGTCTTAATAGCTATTTAGTCATTATAAGACATCTTTAGAGGCGGAGATAAATATAACAAATAAAATACCTATATTGTATAGTATTTGGCATACCTGTATTTATCCATGCTGTTCAAACACATTCCACTGAACATTGTCAAGTATTTCTCTTAGCTCATATTTGTTTAAATGTTATATATATGTATCATTCTGTCTAAATATCTATCTATCAATCTGTCTATCGTTGTATCTAAATATTTATCTATCAAGCACTGTGAGTATTTCACCTAAAGATATATCAATGCATCTAATTACTTAGATTGCACACTCGTGTTCAAAATCTTCACATTTACATACCGTGGTGTTCATAAGTATTCCTAACGGCTAGAATAAAATTGGCTTTTTTTAATATTCTCCTTGTCATTAAGTGGTTTGTAATATTTATGTTTATTATTTATACTTTATTAATATACACAATTTCATTTAATTATCAATTTATTTTTACCACAGATCACAATCAGATTTAACAAAATTCAAAACATTATTAGACGACAGATGTGCAAAATTATTCATAACATTTTGTCTAACTTGTTTTGCTTAAAAATTAATATAAAACGATAAATAAACTAATAAAGATTTTAAGATATCATATAAATTACTATTAATAATTGTTAGTAAAACCTCAATATTAGTGTACACGTGATTTTCCCACCTGTCAACACCGTCGACATTTTTTGTTTGCGATTTCAATTACTAGCTAAAAATGCCGAAACAAAATGAAAACAGGGTTAGGGTTAGGGTTAGGTTAGGGTTATGAGTAGTTTTGCCATAACCTAACTCATGACCCTAACCCTAACCCTAACCCTAACTCTAAAACCCGAAACCTAACCCTAAAACCCTAAATCTAAAACCAGTACAAACGCACGAACGATGTCATAAATAACAGTACCGCCCATAGTTGTTGCTGACAAAGAACGGCACTAATTTTATTCAAGGGAAAAGATCCCATTACACCGCACAACGTTTTGTTGACAATCCATAGCAGTAATTGTTTTCATCTCAATAGACGTCAGTGATTGGTTGAAATTACCGAAATACGACAATTTTAACACGAAATAACTTTAAAAAGATAAAATTTTCTCAATAACACTAAGAGTAAAAGATGTTTTATATGACACATTCTACCAGTGTCCCAAGTTTGAAAGTGCTTCGTTAAGAAAACAAGTGGCACTCGCCAAATCAGAAAAATCCGAATATTTTTAAAAATCAGTTTTATTCTTGACGATATGAACACCGCTGTACATACATGCAAACACATACAGATCTGATTCTTTCCTGATAACAGCCACAAAAGACATTCGGAAGCTAAAGCACTTTTAACAATTTTTCAATGATATTTTTGAAGTGTTCAACCCCCAGATATCTAGAAAGAAAGTATAATGCTTTTCCATAGGAAAACAAACGCTTCAGATACTAACAATCGTAGTTGTATATATTTCTGAATGTACATAACAAGCATACGATGCAAAATATGAAATAAACTAATCATTTTTGCAGAACCGAACGAGTTGCTGAAAAGTATTCAGCATGGTTTCTCTCCAATTAGAAGATGTTTTAAACAGCTGCTACTGCAGTACAGCATAATATTACAGTTGAATTCAGTAAGTCAAATGTGTGATATACCGAGACTTTACAAAAGATTTGAACAAATTTTATCATACGGTAGAATACGAAAATACGTTAATATACTAAAAGCTAAATACTCTTCGCAGAGAGTGACTGTTTAAGAAGTGGAGGAAAAATCTTTGCCATCAACGGCAAATTCCAAAAATGTTTGCAATTCAGAGAGAAATGTTTGAAGAACCAGACATGGACATATTTATTTTTGTTTGGAATAACTTTCTGTGATATATCTCCTGTTTTAGATCAGTCATGCTTTTTGACTGCGGCGAAAATAATATAGTATTCGAATATATTAACAATAGAGGCAGTACTAAAGCCGAGAGTTAATATTTATCCCATTTAAGCGTTAACGTTCTGTATAGTTTGTTCAAACAGAACTTCCACGTTTAAATGGGGGTAAATATTACCTGTCAATGTCTTCATTGCCCACAGGGGGCTAAACATAGAGGGGACGAACAAAGAAAGACAAAGGGATTAAGTCGATTACATCGATCCCAGTGCGTAACTGGTACTTATTTAATCGACCCCGAAAGGATGAAAGGCAAAGTCGACCGCGGTGGAATTTGAACTCAGAACGTAACGGCAGACGAAATACCGCTAAGCATTTCGTCCGGCATACTAACAATACTGCCAGCTCGCCATCCTCTCTCAATATAATATTACATGACAACTGCAGGCCATGATCAGCACACTAGCGCTTGTATGTGCGTATTTGAATGTGCGTGATGCTTCGAAATCCACCGTTCCATAAAAAGAATAAATTTGTGTTCTCTCGAAAGGACAAATTCTTATACCATCAACAATATACAATTATCTCAGACAAGAATAAAGTTTCTAAAAGAAAGAAATTCGATCGGTTACGTTGGTCCAATGGTAGAACACCTATCATGTCCACAAGTTTCGATGATGGCGGTCGTGTTTAGATGCATGCGTGCTTTGATCAAAGACGTTTCAATCACAATAATGATTATTATTAAGAGGTGATTTTAACGAGATTTGGGCTGTTATTTCTAGCCGGTTTAATGACCAGTAACTGCTACTTCATTTGTTGCATTGTATACGACATCGTATTCTATAATGGTAACCTTTCCTAAGAAGAATGCTCAACTCTAGTAAACCGATTCAGTAATTTTCGTTAGAATTTCTGGTCGGCGAATTTTCATTTGTTTTATTCTTCATATCTGCCATTTCCTACCACAATGATTCTACAGGAGTATGATGGAAGATGGAATCGGTCAACTTTATTTCTTTTCAAAGCCGATAAGAAGTGAAATTTTTATTGGTAATTTGCCGAGGTAATTTAGTAAACCCAGTATCTTGGATTGATTTATTCTAAATCGGCATTTATTCAGCTTGCTGGAGTTGTTCTTTTTTTTTCCATTTTGGCAACGAGGCTAAATGCATTGTGTGTATGTGTGTGCGTATGTTGGGGGGGGGGGCTGTTTGCTGCATGTACGAGGAATGATTTATAAATTTGTGATTATCTGTTGAAATGAAAAGTGTGTAAATAAATTGGTATCGATGAGAAAATTACATGCAAATGTTGAAGAGAATAGCAATAGGTCATATGACAATTTATGCAAATTAGTTCCATATGGCGAGTAATTGTGTATAAATTAAGCAATATAAGAGGATACATACATATTGGAATACACA
>NC_068992.1:16974764-16975657 GCF_001194135.2 Octopus bimaculoides
TATATATATATATATATATATATATATATATATATATATATATATATATAGGGAGGCAAGGGAAAGAGTATATAAATAGAGAGAGAAGGAGACAGACCAAGATATTGATTTATCTATGTATATTTATATATGCATATATATATATATATGTGTGTGTGTGAGTGCGGTGTATACACACATTCACATACACACATGCCTATACACACATACATACATAAATGTATAAATACATACATGCATACATACATATATACGTACACGCAAAAGTGCAAACACACGTACACATGCAAATATATTTACATATATATGTGTGTGTGTGTGTGTGTGTGTGTATGTAGGGTCTATATACATACGTATATATGTGTATAGTATATCGATAAGCTAATATGAGTAATTATGCTCCTACGTATAAACATGTGGATGTGAATGTGATTTACTGTGCGTGTGTCTATCTCTAGTGCCAACATCATGATATACGACTGAATAAGCCAAGTCGAAGACGTAACAACATTAGGTCCAACATACTGAAGAAAGGCACGGAATCAAAATGCAATAAATCTTTGCTGTTATCGTTTATATTCAATTTCGGCTCCCTAAATCCCGGATATATGACGCAGTCATTACCAGCACTATTTTTAGATAGCCTTCTAGTTAAACGATTGGCAGCAATGGGCGATATTGCTGGCTATTTCGCGATGGAATGATCGATTGAATTTTATTCTTTCTTTCGTGGCATGAAATGATTAGATACAGAGGTAGCCATCGATCAAGGGTTACTACTTTTTTTTACCACTCTCTCTCTCTCTTTCTGTGTCTCTCTCTCTCTCTCTCTCTCTCTCTCTCTCTCTCTCTTTATCTCTCTCTCTCTCTCTCTCTCTCTCTCTACATATATA
>NC_068992.1:16976590-16983213 GCF_001194135.2 Octopus bimaculoides
ATATATATATATATATATACATATGTGTGTGTGATATTAGCTAATTTAGACTGAAATAATCATGAGAAACTTGAAGTTATCTTTTTAGGAAAATAATTTGGGTATGTGACGGCAACACATGCTAATTATCGAAGTTAGTGAATGAAACAATGATATAAATCTTTATATCCAGATATCTGTTGCTGATCGTCTGCTTCGTTAATCATTTCTTTAATATTTCATCTATCATTCTATTACATTTCTCATTGCAACACTGAATGCAATGATCTGAAGCGCCACATTTTCGTGGCGTGTCATAGATGTATCATATGTACCTATACATAAACCATGGCGGACACACTTAAGAACTCCTAAACAGGTATACGCAATACATACATGCGTAAAACTTAGTAATCTTGTTTGTATATATGCAGATTAAACACACATACACACACTCACATACATTTATATGTATGTCCGGACACATATACATATATATATATATACATGCATATATTTACATAGATGTGTATACATCTAGATATATATATATATATATATATATATATATATATATATATATACGTAGATAGATAGGTAAATAGATAAAGAGAAAGACAGAGAGGTGGAAGGAGGCAGCACAAAGACAGACTGACAGACAGACAGACAGACACACAGACAGATAGATAGATAGATACATACATACATACATACATACATACATACTTACATACGTACATACAGACAGACAAACAGACAGACAGACAGATAGATAGATAGATAGATAGATAGATAGATAGATAGATAGATAGATAGATAGATAGATTATAAATATATACATGTATAAACCTATGTGTGCACTCGCGCCCACATATAAGCACACACAGACACACAAAGTCGCTTGGTAAACTGTAACAACTATCTATATACATACATGTGTGTGTGCGTGCCTGTGTGTGTGTGTGTGTATGCGTGTGTGTGTTTGTTTGCATGTATATGTATATATACAGAGAGAGTGGATGGAGATAGATAAATATATCATTGTGGAGATATCATCATATCAACAAATGTATATATATATATATATGCATACACTCATATATACAACCTGTAAACATACATATATATGTATATATATTCACACCCACTCACGTATGATCGGTTAGTTTTCCATAATTCAGTTTTTTTAAATCTCACCCTCACCATAAATAAATGATTGACTATAGTTGTATAAACATTCTACACAAGACCGTAGATGCAGAAAATTATTCGATAGATATATATGAAAGGTCGCCTTCAGCCTGTCAAAAATATTTTAGTTACTATCCCTGAAACGCTAGCAGAGGCAGCTTACTCATGTACAGTTTGCAGTGAGTTACCAATCAATGATGAATGCAACAGAAAAGCCGAAGTCTGCGAAGCGCCAGAACGACGCGTATTCAGAAATACGTCTGTCCTTGCTGACCAGGCTCAAAAATAATAGATGCTTCTTATATCTTCCGGGAAAGGCGTATTGTTACAACGCTTGCTATGTATATATTATTTTCTACTCTAGGCACAAGGCCCGAAAATTTGGGGGAGGGGGCCAGTCTATTAGATCGACACCAGTACGCAACTAGTACTTAATTTATCGACCCCGAAAGGATGAAAGGCAAAGTCCACCTTAAGGAAATTTGATCTCAGAACGTAAAGACAGACAAAAAACCGCTAAGCATTTCGCCCGGCGAGCTAACGATTCCTATTTCTTTATTACCTACAAGGGGCTAAACATAGAGGGGACAAACAAGGACAGACAAAGGGATTAAGTCGATTATATCGAACGCAGTGTGTAACTGCTACTTAATTTATCGACCCCGAAAGGATGAAAGGTATAGTTGTCCTCGGCGGAATTTGAACTCAGAACGTAACGGCAGACGAAATATAAATACAAACACGCGCACACGCATAGACACACACACATTCTTTTATTCTTTCTTTTATTCTCTGGGGGGTCATGATTTTGCACTTTCACGTATGATTCTTCTCTGGCTGATGACTTTGTCAGGGTGGTAGAATTTCATATCACCACTCTTGTATGCTGCTTACCCTTGCCGTCGGCATGGATAGGAGAGTGTGCAGTTCCTTTTTGAAAACATCCCCGTCCACCTTATGTAGGCTTCTTAATTTTGCGACCAGGGCATTGAAGAGCTGTGATATATGCTTATATCTTCGTAGATGTTGTACGAGCAAGTCTACGTGCGCCACACAACCTAAGCGAGGGCGTGTATACATCTATAGCTGTTAATGGATATATTTGATACTTTTTTTTGCTCTATTGTGTATTCGTTGCTTTATGCATCTGTTATTTATTATTACAATTAAACCTTGGGAGAAGCATTATGCCGATAATAAACACACGCACTGGTTCAGTTCTTTATTAATTTAAAACAGTATTTAGTTGGGTTTTTTGGGGGTTTTTTTGTTTTATTTTTGTTAAATCATTTCATTGCACTCTTGCAATCTCTTCAGTAACTTGTCTCTCCACTTCCATTTATTTTGAATGTTATTGATCTTATATAAAAATGAAGCTATGTCCTTTAATTTGCTGCTTTTCTATACACAAACTGAGTAGATATCTTGCGGAACAGTCGTTATTTTAACGGACTAGATCATGTAATCACCTGATGAGATACATCTACAACGTAGGATAATCCTATACCAGTTGTTAAGTATCCCACCCGTGAGGGGTCGATGTAGGATGGGTCGAAACAACTCTAGTGATTAATAACCATTCCTGTGTCTTCCCTCTTCCGTCTCTCGTTTTTCAAATACCCAACGAACTCTGAGAAAGTAGACATGCTTTACGGGTAAGCTACCAGGTGTATGCCATACGATTTATTATCTAATAATATATACGCGTGTGTGTGTGTGTTTGTACACAACGAGCTCCTGGGGCTATAGCGTAGACGACACTAAGCCAAGGTGCCACGCAGTGGAATGAACTCGAGACCGTGTGGTTGGGAAGCATCTTTCTTATCACACAACCACACAGCCACACAGCTACGCATGCGCCTATTATTTTCGTTTTTCATTTTTGCTTTTTTAATCTTTTTTGCTTTGTTTTAGGTTGGCCTGTCAGTTCACCTAGCTGTGACTATCTATCATCACCTGAGCCAATTCGCTGCTTCACTGTAACTAGTGAGAGCTCCATTAAATCCTTCGTTGAAATCTTCTTAAGGGTTTAAGTATATAAAAGGAATGTATTATGCCGGTTTATTCTCCAACATGGAATTCTATGATAGCGTTATGAGAAACTGATAAATCTCACTAACCATAAATATTATTTTTAGTGTTGGCCTTTCTTTGACATTGCATTTCTGATATTAATGTGTCTTAATTCTCTTCAGCCACATCTTGGCCTGCAGTCAGGTTGCTAAGGTAAACATGTATGTGGGGAGTAGGTAGATCTGTAGGTGTGTGTGCGTATGTCTATGTGTGTGTGTGTGTGTGTGTATACTTAGTGGTAGAAGTAAGAAAGCACTACAGGAGAGAAGTATCAACCGCTCCAAGCTTCCGTCACTGGTATTGGTTTCGAGTTTTGGTAGAAAGCCACAAATGTTAGGAAGTAACAGTTTTCAATTAGTGATTAATCTATCGACTCCGAAATAATGAAAGATAAAGCTGGTTTCGGCGGAATTTCAGCTCAGTACATAAAGAGCCGTACCACTAATAAGAGTATAAAGTAGAGAGAGACGGTAAAAGAAAAAAAAAACATTGAGTGGTGGTCAAATATTAAACACTCAATAAATTCCGATATAACTTGCTTTTTTTCACTTCATTTGCATGTATATAGCACTAGATGAGATTGCTGGATATCTTGTTTTTGTCATTATTGTTGTTGGCACTCCGTTGAGGGTTCCAGTTAATCCGATCAACGGAACAGCCTGCTCGTTAAATTAACATGCAAGTGGCTGAGCACTCCACAGACACGTGTACCCTTAACGTAGTTCTCGGGGATATTTAGCGTGACACAGTGTGACAAAGCTGGCCTTTTGAATTACAGGCACAACAGAAACAAGAAGTAAGAGTGAGAGAAAGTTGTGGTGAAAGAGTACAGCAGGGTTCGCCACAAGCCCCTGCCGGAGCCTCGTGGAGCTTTAGGTGTTTTCGTTCAATAAACACTCACAACGCCTGGTCTGGGAATCGAAACTGCGATCTTATGACCGCGAGTCCGCTGCCCTAACCACTGGGCCAATATGCCTCCACATCTTTTGTCATTACTGTTGTTAGTATTTAGCCTTGGTCAGCCCACTCGAGTCGCCCTACGGAGTACAGATAGCTGATTTAATGGATAGGTGATTGAATAGATAGCTGATCGAATAGATAGCTGATCGACATGCGGCACACTGATATTCCGCATGATATTCCATCTAGATTTTTCCCAAAGTGTGGGCACAAACCCCACCGATTATTTTAGTAGGGCGTAAGTAATAGGGCGAGCTGATAGAATCGTTAGCACGCCGGGCGATATGCTTAGAGGGAATCTCGTCCGTTTTTTTTATATTCTGAGCTCAATTTCCGTTGAGGTCGATTTTGCCTTTCTTCCTTCGGAAGTCGATAAAATAAGTACGATTTGAGGATCTCGGGAATTTTACCCGCCCTATGTATATATATATATATATATATATATATATATATATTAGAAAGGCGTCTTCAGCCATTTGTGTCTAACGTGTCGCCTATACTGCTAAGCGTTTTATAGCTGCGAAACCAACAGTCACTCTATGACCGGCCTCAACTTTTAACCTCCTCGTTATGTGTATAAATTATATTTGTATTATTTAAGAGAAAGACATGAAGTATTTGATAAAATTTAAGATGGTCAAGTGACTCTTTCAATAGTAGTAAGTCGATCGCATCGGATGCAGACAGTAATAACACATGAATAGCGATGTAACAAAAAGGAATGTAATTCAAATATTCATGAATACAATTCAATACATCATAAAAATAGCAGCAATTAATTATGTAATGAGAAAATTATGTGAAGTCGTATACAAGTTCATCTTGAAAGATGGAAAAGCTCTTCTGAATGTAAAAGTTGAAATAGTGTCGGAGTTCACGAATTCACATAAATGCCTGTGGAGAAATTATAGTAATAGATAATATTTTTAAACAATAATTTATCATGATCGATCTGCGTCTGTACAAGAATATTCCGTTTGTACAATCTGTGTGTGTTTTCGTGAATAGTTATATGCATGTAAGCGCGTTCTATTCAGGGTGTTTGTCTGCGAGTGGGTGTTTTTCATAGTCACGTAAGTGTGTGTCCATGAAGCAATGTACGTAAAATTATGTAAGTGTGTCTGCCATCAGAAGAATACAACCGGAAGACAAATGATTTTGAAGTATCAAATCAATGACAAGATATGCTAGTGTGAAAGTTCCCTTCTGAGTAGTGAGAGACTGCTTGAAAGAAATGTAAGAGATAGAATGTGAAATTTATTGTTTTTGTCGCCGAACCAACTGACAAGGAGTCAGGTGACCTGTGACAAAATCTTATGTGAATAGAAAAATCCTTACTTTTTATAATGATAGAAGAAAGCAGGTGGGATAATAGACATTGATTGGTCACAATTGTATCGCGAGATGTTCTTAATGTTATGCATGATCGAAAATAACGAGGCAATGAAGTGATGGTGAGAAGTCAAATTGTATATGTGACCGAAAATATTGAAATCGCTGAACCAATGAGTTGCCTTTTACATCTGCTTTAAGGTTTTTCAATATCGTCCACGTCCGAAGAGAATGATTGCCTGATCCAGGCGTCAACGACTCCCTTCGGTATCTACTGGCACAATGTACTCTGAATCTCCCACAGATGATTGTCAATTCTTTCAACATTGATTCGATTTCTAACCGACCTTTCAACAGTTAAGAGAAATTATTATTTATTTTTTTAATTATCATTTCGAATATGTCAGTGGCACGTTCGGACTCGTAAATAATCCATCGGCTGTGTTTTGTCATGGAGAAAATTTCTCAATGTAGACAAATGGTGTACAACGAGAAATATTCTATTCTCTGTGACAAAACACAGCCAATGGCTTATTTACGAGTCCGAATGTGCCACTGACATATTCAAAATGGTAATAACATTGCATTTATACACAGCACTACTTAGCGCTTCCATATCGTAAAATAGTAATCAAAGGGGTCCAGAGATGAAAAAAATGTTGAGAACCCCTGATTTAGAAGATGTTCATTTGTTCATAATACGTGATTCATCGGTGTAAGGGGACTTTGAGACAACAGTGTTTCGACCATTTTGTGTCTCTCCTCAGACAAGGCTACACCTATGAATCTGACAAGAGAACGAGCTCTAGTATACAGGAATCAACAAACAAATTATTTGTTGATGCGTACTGATGTCTGCTAAACAGACAATAATTCATGGGATACAGAGAGAAGAACGAAAACCCAAACAATAACGTTAACTCTTCATTCTTTATACGTTCAGGGCAGATTCAAATGCGAATATGTGATCGCTATTGTTATGCGTTGTCGTAAAACATCTTCCTTGAAATGTTTTCCAATAGCAAATAACGGCAATCAGATATTCACGTTCGAATCTACTCTGAATGTACAAAAAAAAAAAAAAAAAA